>NW_027666081.1:0-3000 GCF_963924005.1 Protomyctophum bolini
TGCCCTCGGAAGCCGTGTGTGCGTGCGCGTGTTTGCTGATCGCAGTGAGAATTTTGACGGCAAATTTGTATTCAGTTTAGTCTTTTGAGTATATGTATGAACCTTTTTCAATATGAACAATTATGACGATTATGACAAAATAATCATTATTTGATTATCTCAAATAATGTTGACTGACAATCCTAATGAGGAGGAACAGAATCTGAAGAATCATTTTCACTCTAACTGCGTGTGTCTGTTAGTGCTGTGGTTTTTTTGGACCTAACATCTAGTTGTGAAATGTAGACGACATGTTCACCACCTAGTCGACTGAGGGGGCAGAAAACCACGTCCTGTTGTCCCCTATATCGTTGTCCCCATTCAACAGAAGTCTATGTAGAAGAGCCGCCATTAGACTGAAGCCCCATGAAGTGAACGGAGTGTGCATAACTCTGGCTCTGGTCCACTCCAGCAGGGTCGCCAAGTCCGCTTATTTATTTTTTGAGGTTGGTTAGCTCATTTCTGTCACGACCGTTGCCAACACTGACAATCATATTACTCTGCTGGCAACGACCTTGTGATTGGCTGTCTGTCTGAGACCGTGAAGACTCGCAGTAACACTCACGGCTTGACGGGGAAGACACGTCTGCAATGTTAGAACGACACTCAATATAACTTCACACCACACGCGGCTGCATACACGTAACTAAAGTAATAATCATACTAGTATGGAAGAACACAATGGAGACAGCGCACGCAAACATACACATTACTAACAAAAACAATAATCATACTAATATGCGGGGGGAGAACACAACAGAGACAGTGCTTCTTTCACCTGACCATTACCGTTATATCACTATATGTGATTCATTCTTGTTTTTTTTTTTAAATGACCATTGGCATAGAGGAGTGAGTTTTTCACTTTCATGTATTTGCACATTTAATTGTACACATTGCACACACATTCATTGTAAACAGATGGCAACACAGACATGGCAACACAGACGTGCACTTTGGTTCTTGTCTTGTTTGCATGGGTTTCTGACTGTGTATTCAGCCCTGATAGTGTACATCGTTTACGACAATGCTTAATCTTATGACGGTGTCGCGTGCCAAAAACACATCGCAGTGTAGGCTTGTAGATCAGCTATTATCACCGTGTAGGCTTGTAGATCAGCTATTATCACCGTGTAGGCGTGTAGATCAGCTATTATCACAGTGTAGGCTTGTAGATCAGCTATTATCACAGTGTAGGCTTGTAGATCAGCTATTATCACAGTGTAGGCTTGTAGATCAGCTATTATCATAGTGTAGGCTTGTAGATCAGCTATTATCATAGTGCCACACCTCTGTATGGAGAAGTACGGTACTAACCCGGCTTTGTATTTTACTGTCGACACTCACTCTTAATTTAATCTCTCTCTCTCTCTCTCTCTCTCTCTCTCTCTCTCTCTCTCTCTCAGACGATGACCTCATCAATAAGGGCCTCGTTTAGGGGGAAGGGGGTCAGGGTGGGGACTCTGTGGGGTCAAGGGTGTGTGCGGGGGGGAGGGGAGGGGGGTTGGGTCATAGAGGTCAGCGGATGGGGATGGAGGGGCCGTGTTACTCTTCCGCCATCTTGGGTTTCTGTCTATTGACTGGCCTGGCCAAGATACTGTATCCTGTGTGTGTGTGTGTGTGTGTGTGTGTGTCTCTTGCCCCTTAGCAATCACGCAGGTGCACAGGACAATCACCTTCTCTCATCTCTCTCTCTCTCTCTCTCTCTCTCTCTCTCTCTCTCTCTCTTCCCTACACCTGTCCTCCCTATCTGCCCCTCCCCTTCTTTCTTCCGGTCTCCTCATCCTGTCATCCGCTACGCCTCTCTATCTCTCTCTCTCTGTCTCTCTCTATCTCTCTCTCTCGTCTCGTCTCGTCTCATCTCTCTCTCTCTCTCTCTCTCTCTCTCTCTCTCTCTCTCTCTCTCTCTCTCTCTCTCCTCTCCTCCGGTCAGACAGAGAGGAGGAGGTGAAGTATTAGACCCTCTGTCTGGAGCCAGAGGTAACCTTATAGCTCAACACAGAGAGAGAGAGAGAGAGAGAGAGAGAGATGGGGTGGGGTGGGTAAACTTGGGGGTTGGGGGGGGTAATATGAGCTTCAGTGATTGTACATTCAACACAGAGGTCATTTTTGTAGAAACTGGATATGTGTGTGTGTGTGTGTGTGTGTGTGTGTGTGTGTGTGTGTGTGTGTGTGTGTGTGTGTGTGTGTGTGTGTGTGTGTGTGTGTGTGTGTGTGTGTGTGTGTGTGTGTGTGTGTGTGTGTGTGTGTGTGTGTGTGCGCGCTCCCACGCACATGTGAACACACACACACACACACACACACACACACACTATATGAGGAGCACAAAGCAATCCACCCTTCACTACACTGTAGTGATACAATAAATGTATGCACGCACTACACTGTATTGAACACACACACACACACACACACACACACACTCACACACACACACACACACACACACACAAACACACACTCAGTCGCAGACGTTTGATAAACATATTGCCTTTCTCATTATCGATGATGTAATCCCGAGGCAACGTCGTGCACGACAATGATCCTGGTGCCCTCAGAAGCCGTGTGTGTGTGTGTGTGTGTCTGGTGTGTGTGTGTCTGGTGTGTGTGTGTGTGTGTGTCTGGTGTGTGTGTGTGTGTGTGTGTGTGTCTGGTGTGTGTGTGTGTGTGTGTGTGTGTCTGGTGTGTGGGGGTTCTGTGGCTGATTGCATTGTCTCTGAGAATGGAGCTTAGCCAGCACTCTGCCCCGGGCACACACACACACACACACACACACACACACACACACACACACCCACCCACATGTGAATATGGCGTGGCTCAGCCAGTTTAGTGCACGGACTGTGACACTTCAAATCCGACTCCGAAAAAGTAGGCTTCTGCATACTTCAACATAGATGTAGGCTACTCTGTGACATACTTCAACATAGATGTGTAGTGGAGTATATGTAAATATAAATA
>NW_027666080.1:0-39178 GCF_963924005.1 Protomyctophum bolini
TTTCACAGTCCCAAAGTGCCATTTTCACAGTAAAAAGGCCTGGTTCACTTTTGCTTAGCTTAGTCTGTAACTTGAAAACTATGTACCGTATGGCCCTATAAACTGTGTTGGGATGAAAGCTAGCCACTTTGAGCAATGTGGGAAGTGCTGGGGCAGTTTGGGACAACAGGGCCAAAATGTCACTTTCACAGTCCCAAAGTGCCATTTTCACAGTAAAAAGGCCTGGTTCACTTTTGCTTAGCTTAGTCTGTAACTTGAAAACTATGTACCGTATGGCCCTATAAACTGTGTTGGGATGAAAGCTAGCCACTTTGAGCAATGTGGGAAGTGCTGGGGCAGTTTGGGACAACAGGGCCAAAATGTCACTTTCACAGTCCCAAAGTGCCATTTTCACAGTAAAAAGGCCTGGTTCACTTTTGCTTAGCTTAGTCTGTAACTTGAAAACTATGTACCGTATGGCCCTATAAACTGTGTTGGGATGAAAGCTAGCCACTTTGAGCAATGTGGGAAGTGCTGGGGCAGTTTGGGACAACAGGGCCAAAATGTCACTTTCACAGTCCCAAAGTGCCGTTTTCACAGTAAAAAAAAAAAGATTCATTTTGCTTAGCTTAGTCTGTAACTTGAAAACTATGTACCGTATGGCCCTATAAACTGTGTTGGGATGAAAGCTAGCCACTTTGAGCAATGTGGGAAGTGCTGGGGCAGTTTGGGACAACAGGGCCAAAATGTCACTTTCACAGTCCCAAAGTGCCATTTTCACAGTAAAAAGGCCTGGTTCACTTTTGCTTAGCTTAGTCTGTAACTTGAAAACTATGTACCGTATGGCCCTATAAACTGTGTTGGGATGAAAGCTAGCCACTTTGAGCAATGTGGGAAGTGCTGGGGCAGTTTGGGACAACAGGGCCAAAATGTCACTTTCACAGTCCCAAAGTGCCATTTTCACAGTAAAAAGGCCTGGTTCACTTTTGCTTAGCTTAATCTGTAACTTGAAAACTATGTACCGTATGGCCCTATAAACTGTGTTGGGATGAAAGCTAGCCACTTTGAGCAGTGTGGGAAGTGCTGGGGCAGTTTGGGACAACAGGGCCAAAATGTCACTTTCACAGTCCCAAAGTGCCATTTTCACAGTAAAAAGGCCTGGTTCACTTTTGCTTAGCTTAGTCTGTAACTTGAAAACTATGTACCGTATGGCCCTATAAACTGTGTTGGGATGAAAGCTAGCCACTTTGAGCATTGTGGCAAGAGCTGGGGCAGTTTGGGACAACAGGGAACGAACAGGGCCAAAATGTCACTTTCACAGTCCCAAAGTGCCATTTTCACAGTAAAAAGGCCTGGTTCACTTTTGCTTAGCTTAGTCTGTAACTTGAAAACTATGTACCGTATGGCCCTATAAACTGTGTTGGGATGAAAGCTAGCCACTTTGAGCAATGTGGGAAGTGCTGGGGCAGTTTGGGACAACAGGGCCAAAATGTCACTTTCACAGTCCCAAAGTGCCATTTTCACAGTAAAAAGGCCTGGTTCACTTTTGCTTAGCTTAGTCTGTAACTTGAAAACTATGTACCGTATGGCCCTATAAACTGTGTTGGGATGAAAGCTAGCCACTTTGAGCAATGTGGGAAGTGCTGGGGCAGTTTGGGACAACAGGGCCAAAATGTCACTTTCACAGTCCCAAAGTGCCATTTTCACAGTAAAAAGGCCTGGTTCACTTTTGCTTAGCTTAGTCTGTAACTTGAAAACTATGTACCGTATGGCCCTATAAACTGTGTTGGGATGAAAGCTAGCCACTTTGAGCAATGTGGGAAGTGCTGGGGCAGTTTGGGACAACAGGGCCAAAATGTCACTTTCACAGTCCCAAAGTGCCATTTTCACAGTAAAAAGGCCTGGTTCACTTTTGCTTAGCTAGTCTGTAACTTGAAAACTATGTACCGTATGGCCCTATAAACTGTGTTGGGATGAAAGCTAGCCACTTTGAGCAATGTGGGAAGTGCTGGGGCAGTTTGGGACAACAGGGCCAAAATGTCACTTTCACAGTCCCAAAGTGCCGTTTTCACAGTAAAAAAAAAAGATTCATTTTGCTTAGCTTAGTCTGTAACTTGAAAACTATGTACCGTATGGCCCTATAAACTGTGTTGGGATGAAAGCTAGCCACTTTGAGCAATGTGGGAAGTGCTGGGGCAGTTTGGGACAACAGGGCCAAAATGTCACTTTCACAGTCCCAAAGTGCCATTTTCACAGTAAAAAGGCCTGGTTCACTTTTGCTTAGCTTAGTCTGTAACTTGAAAACTATGTACCGTATGGCCCTATAAACTGTGTTGGGATGAAAGCTAGCCACTTTGAGCAATGTGGGAAGTGCTGGGGCAGTTTGGGACAACAGGGCCAAAATGTCACTTTCACAGTCCCAAAGTGCCATTTTCACAGTAAAAAGGCCTGGTTCACTTTTGCTTAGCTTAGTCTGTAACTTGAAAACTATGTACCGTATGGCCCTATAAACTGTGTTGGGATGAAAGCTAGCCACTTTGAGCATTGTGGCAAGAGCTGGGGCAGTTTGGGACAACAGGGAACGAACAGGGCCAAAATGTCACTTTCACAGTCCCAAAGTGCCATTTTCACAGTAAAAAGGCCTGGTTCACTTTTGCTTAGCTTAGTCTGTAACTTGAAAACTATGTACCGTATGGCCCTATAAACTGTGTTGGGATGAAAGCTAGCCACTTTGAGCAATGTGGGAAGTGCTGGGGCAGTTTGGGACAACAGGGCCAAAATGTCACTTTCACAGTCCCAAAGTGCCATTTTCACAGTAAAAAGGCCTGGTTCACTTTTGCTTAGCTTAGTCTGTAACTTGAAAACTATGTACCGTATGGCCCTATAAACTGTGTTGGGATGAAAGCTAGCCACTTTGAGCAATGTGGGAAGTGCTGGGGCAGTTTGGGACAACAGGGCCAAAATGTCACTTTCACAGTCCCAAAGTGCCGTTTTCACAGTAAAAAAAAAAAGATTCATTTTGCTTAGCTTAGTCTGTAACTTGAAAACTATGTACCGTATGGCCCTATAAACTGTGTTGGGATGAAAGCTAGCCACTTTGAGCAATGTGGGAAGTGCTGGGGCAGTTTGGGACAACAGGGCCAAAATGTCACTTTCACAGTCCCAAAGTGCCATTTTCACAGTAAAAAGGCCTGGTTCACTTTTGCTTAGCTTAGTCTGTAACTTGAAAACTATGTACCGTATGGCCCTATAAACTGTGTTGGGATGAAAGCTAGCCACTTTGAGCAATGTGGGAAGTGCTGGGGCAGTTTGGGACAACAGGGCCAAAATGTCACTTTCACAGTCCCAAAGTGCCATTTTCACAGTAAAAAGGCCTGGTTCACTTTTGCTTAGCTTAGTCTGTAACTTGAAAACTATGTACCGTATGGCCCTATAAACTGTGTTGGGATGAAAGCTAGCCACTTTGAGCAATGTGGGAAGTGCTGGGGCAGTTTGGGACAACAGGGCCAAAATGTCACTTTCACAGTCCCAAAGTGCCATTTTCACAGTAAAAAAAAAACAGATTAATTTTGCTTAGCTTAGTCTGTAACTTGAAAACTATGTACCGTATGGCCCTATAAACTGTGTTGGGATGAAAGCTAGCCACTTTGAGCAATGTGGGAAGTGCTGGGGCAGTTTGGGACAACAGGGCCAAAATGTCACTTTCACAGTCCCAAAGTGCCATTTTCACAGTAAAAAGGCCTGGTTCACTTTTGCTTAGCTTAGTCTGTAACTTGAAAACTATGTACCGTATGGCCCTATAAACTGTGTTGGGATGAAAGCTAGCCACTTTGAGCAATGTGGGAAGTGCTGGGGCAGTTTGGGACAACAGGGCCAAAATGTCACTTTCACAGTCCCAAAGTGCCATTTTCACAGTAAAAAGGCCTGGTTCACTTTTGCTTAGCTTAGTCTGTAACTTGAAAACTATGTACCGTATGGCCCTATAAACTGTGTTGGGATGAAAGCTAGCCACTTTGAGCAATGTGGGAAGTGCTGGGGCAGTTTGGGACAACAGGGCCAAAATGTCACTTTCACAGTCCCAAAGTGCCATTTTCACAGTAAAAAGGCCTGGTTCACTTTTGCTTAGCTTAGTCTGTAACTTGAAAACTATGTACCGTATGGCCCTATAAACTGTGTTGGGATGAAAGCTAGCCACTTTGAGCAATGTGGGAAGTGCTGGGGCAGTTTGGGACAACAGGGCCAAAATGTCACTTTCACAGTCCCAAAGTGCCATTTTCAAAGTAAAAAGGCCTGGTTCACTTTTGCTTAGCTTAGTCTGTAACTTGAAAACTATGTACCGTATGGCCCTATAAACTGTGTTGGGATGAAAGCTAGCCACTTTGAGCAATGTGGGAAGTGCTGGGGCAGTTTGGGACAACAGGGCCAAAATGTCACTTTCACAGTCCCAAAGTGCCATTTTCACAGTAAAAAGGCCTGGTTCACTTTTGCTTAGCTTAGTCTGTAACTTGAAAACTATGTACCGTATGGCCCTATAAACTGTGTTGGGATGAAAGCTAGCCACTTTGAGCAATGTGGGAAGTGCTGGGGCAGTTTGGGACAACAGGGCCAAAATGTCACTTTCACAGTCCCAAAGTGCCATTTTCACAGTAAAAAGGCCTGGTTCACTTTTGCTTAGCTTAGTCTGTAACTTGAAAACTATGTACCGTATGGCCCTATAAACTGTGTTGGGATGAAAGCTAGCCACTTTGAGCAGTGTGGGAAGTGCTGGGGCAGTTTGGGACAACAGGGCCAAAATGTCACTTTCACAGTCCCAAAGTGCCATTTTCACAGTAAAAAGGCCTGGTTCACTTTTGCTTAGCTTAGTCTGTAACTTGAAAACTATGTACCGTATGGCCCTATAAACTGTGTTGGGATGAAAGCTAGCCACTTTGAGCATTGTGGCAAGAGCTGGGGCAGTTTGGGACAACAGGGAACGAACAGGGCCAAAATGTCACTTTCACAGTCCCAAAGTGCCATTTTCACAGTAAAAAGGCCTGGTTCACTTTTGCTTAGCTTAGTCTGTAACTTGAAAACTATGTACCGTATGGCCCTATAAACTGTGTTGGGATGAAAGCTAGCCACTTTGAGCAATGTGGGAAGTGCTGGGGCAGTTTGGGACAACAGGGCCAAAATGTCACTTTCACAGTCCCAAAGTGCCATTTTCACAGTAAAAAGGCCTGGTTCACTTTTGCTTAGCTTAGTCTGTAACTTGAAAACTATGTACCGTATGGCCCTATAAACTGTGTTGGGATGAAAGCTAGCCACTTTGAGCAATGTGGGAAGTGCTGGGGCAGTTTGGGACAACAGGGCCAAAATGTCACTTTCACAGTCCCAAAGTGCCATTTTCACAGTAAAAAGGCCTGGTTCACTTTTGCTTAGCTTAGTCTGTAACTTGAAAACTATGTACCGTATGGCCCTATAAACTGTGTTGGGATGAAAGCTAGCCACTTTGAGCAATGTGGGAAGTGCTGGGGCAGTTTGGGACAACAGGGCCAAAATGTCACTTTCACAGTCCCAAAGTGCCGTTTTCACAGTAAAAAAAAAAAGATTCATTTTGCTTAGCTTAGTCTGTAACTTGAAAACTATGTACCGTATGGCCCTATAAACTGTGTTGGGATGAAAGCTAGCCACTTTGAGCAATGTGGGAAGTGCTGGGGCAGTTTGGGACAACAGGGCCAAAATGTCACTTTCACAGTCCCAAAGTGCCATTTTCACAGTAAAAAGGCCTGGTTCACTTTTGCTTAGCTTAGTCTGTAACTTGAAAACTATGTACCGTATGGCCCTATAAACTGTGTTGGGATGAAAGCTAGCCACTTTGAGCAATGTGGGAAGTGCTGGGGCAGTTTGGGACAACAGGGCCAAAATGTCACTTTCACAGTCCCAAAGTGCCATTTTCACAGTAAAAAGGCCTGGTTCACTTTTGCTTAGCTTAGTCTGTAACTTGAAAACTATGTACCGTATGGCCCTATAAACTGTGTTGGGATGAAAGCTAGCCACTTTGAGCAGTGTGGGAAGTGCTGGGGCAGTTTGGGACAACAGGGCCAAAATGTCACTTTCACAGTCCCAAAGTGCCATTTTCACAGTAAAAAGGCCTGGTTCACTTTTGCTTAGCTTAGTCTGTAACTTGAAAACTATGTACCGTATGGCCCTATAAACTGTGTTGGGATGAAAGCTAGCCACTTTGAGCATTGTGGCAAGAGCTGGGGCAGTTTGGGACAACAGGGAACGAACAGGGCCAAAATGTCACTTTCACAGTCCCAAAGTGCCATTTTCACAGTAAAAAGGCCTGGTTCACTTTTGCTTAGCTTAGTCTGTAACTTGAAAACTATGTACCGTATGGCCCTATAAACTGTGTTGGGATGAAAGCTAGCCACTTTGAGCAATGTGGGAAGTGCTGGGGCAGTTTGGGACAACAGGGCCAAAATGTCACTTTCACAGTCCCAAAGTGCCATTTTCACAGTAAAAAGGCCTGGTTCACTTTTGCTTAGCTTAGTCTGTAACTTGAAAACTATGTACCGTATGGCCCTATAAACTGTGTTGGGATGAAAGCTAGCCACTTTGAGCAATGTGGGAAGTGCTGGGGCAGTTTGGGACAACAGGGCCAAAATGTCACTTTCACAGTCCCAAAGTGCCATTTTCACAGTAAAAAGGCCTGGTTCACTTTTGCTTAGCTTAGTCTGTAACTTGAAAACTATGTACCGTATGGCCCTATAAACTGTGTTGGGATGAAAGCTAGCCACTTTGAGCAATGTGGGAAGTGCTGGGGCAGTTTGGGACAACAGGGCCAAAATGTCACTTTCACAGTCCCAAAGTGCCGTTTTCACAGTAAAAAAAAAAAGATTCATTTTGCTTAGCTTAGTCTGTAACTTGAAAACTATGTACCGTATGGCCCTATAAACTGTGTTGGGATGAAAGCTAGCCACTTTGAGCAATGTGGGAAGTGCTGGGGCAGTTTGGGACAACAGGGCCAAAATGTCACTTTCACAGTCCCAAAGTGCCATTTTCACAGTAAAAAGGCCTGGTTCACTTTTGCTTAGCTTAGTCTGTAACTTGAAAACTATGTACCGTATGGCCCTATAAACTGTGTTGGGATGAAAGCTAGCCACTTTGAGCAATGTGGGAAGTGCTGGGGCAGTTTGGGACAACAGGGCCAAAATGTCACTTTCACAGTCCCAAAGTGCCATTTTCACAGTAAAAAGGCCTGGTTCACTTTTGCTTAGCTTAGTCTGTAACTTGAAAACTATGTACCGTATGGCCCTATAAACTGTGTTGGGATGAAAGCTAGCCACTTTGAGCAGTGTGGGAAGTGCTGGGGCAGTTTGGGACAACAGGGCCAAAATGTCACTTTCACAGTCCCAAAGTGCCATTTTCACAGTAAAAAGGCCTGGTTCACTTTTGCTTAGCTTAGTCTGTAACTTGAAAACTATGTACCGTATGGCCCTATAAACTGTGTTGGGATGAAAGCTAGCCACTTTGAGCATTGTGGCAAGAGCTGGGGCAGTTTGGGACAACAGGGAACGAACAGGGCCAAAATGTCACTTTCACAGTCCCAAAGTGCCATTTTCACAGTAAAAAGGCCTGGTTCACTTTTGCTTAGCTTAGTCTGTAACTTGAAAACTATGTACCGTATGGCCCTATAAACTGTGTTGGGATGAAAGCTAGCCACTTTGAGCAATGTGGGAAGTGCTGGGGCAGTTTGGGACAACAGGGCCAAAATGTCACTTTCACAGTCCCAAAGTGCCATTTTCACAGTAAAAAGGCCTGGTTCACTTTTGCTTAGCTTAGTCTGTAACTTGAAAACTATGTACCGTATGGCCCTATAAACTGTGTTGGGATGAAAGCTAGCCACTTTGAGCAATGTGGGAAGTGCTGGGGCAGTTTGGGACAACAGGGCCAAAATGTCACTTTCACAGTCCCAAAGTGCCATTTTCACAGTAAAAAGGCCTGGTTCACTTTTGCTTAGCTTAGTCTGTAACTTGAAAACTATGTACCGTATGGCCCTATAAACTGTGTTGGGATGAAAGCTAGCCACTTTGAGCAATGTGGGAAGTGCTGGGGCAGTTTGGGACAACAGGGCCAAAATGTCACTTTCACAGTCCCAAAGTGCCGTTTTCACAGTAAAAAAAAAAGATTCATTTTGCTTAGCTTAGTCTGTAACTTGAAAACTATGTACCGTATGGCCCTATAAACTGTGTTGGGATGAAAGCTAGCCACTTTGAGCAATGTGGGAAGTGCTGGGGCAGTTTGGGACAACAGGGCCAAAATGTCACTTTCACAGTCCCAAAGTGCCATTTTCACAGTAAAAAGGCCTGGTTCACTTTTGCTTAGCTTAGTCTGTAACTTGAAAACTATGTACCGTATGGCCCTATAAACTGTGTTGGGATGAAAGCTAGCCACTTTGAGCAATGTGGGAAGTGCTGGGGCAGTTTGGGACAACAGGGCCAAAATGTCACTTTCACAGTCCCAAAGTGCCATTTTCACAGTAAAAAGGCCTGGTTCACTTTTGCTTAGCTTAGTCTGTAACTTGAAAACTATGTACCGTATGGCCCTATAAACTGTGTTGGGATGAAAGCTAGCCACTTTGAGCAATGTGGGAAGTGCTGGGGCAGTTTGGGACAACAGGGCCAAAATGTCACTTTCACAGTCCCAAAGTGCCATTTTCACAGTAAAAAAAAAACAGATTCATTTTGCTTAGCTTAGTCTGTAACTTGAAAACTATGTACCGTATGGCCCTATAAACTGTGTTGGGATGAAAGCTAGCCACTTTGAGCAATGTGGGAAGTGCTGGGGCAGTTTGGGACAACAGGGCCAAAATGTCACTTTCACAGTCCCAAAGTGCCATTTTCACAGTAAAAAGGCCTGGTTCACTTTTGCTTAGCTTAGTCTGTAACTTGAAAACTATGTACCGTATGGCCCTATAAACTGTGTTGGGATGAAAGCTAGCCACTTTGAGCAATGTGGGAAGTGCTGGGGCAGTTTGGGACAACAGGGCCAAAATGTCACTTTCACAGTCCCAAAGTGCCATTTTCACAGTAAAAAAAAACAGATTCATTTTGCTTAGCTTAGTCTGTAACTTGAAAACTATGTACCGTATGGCCCTATAAACTGTGTTGGGATGAAAGCTAGCCACTTTGAGCAATGTGGGAAGTGCTGGGGCAGTTTGGGACAACAGGGCCAAAATGTCACTTTCACAGTCCCAAAGTGCCGTTTTCACAGTAAAAAAAAAAAGATTCATTTTGCTTAGCTTTGTCTGTAACTTGAAAACTATGTACCGTATGGCCCTATAAACTGTGTTGGGATGAAAGCTAGCCACTTTGAGCAATGTGGGAAGTGCTGGGGCAGTTTGGGACAACAGGGCCAAAATGTCACTTTCACAGTCCCAAAGTGCCATTTTCACAGTAAAAAGGCCTGGTTCACTTTTGCTTAGCTTAGTCTGTAACTTGAAAACTATGTACCGTATGGCCCTATAAACTGTGTTGGGATGAAAGCTAGCCACTTTGAGCAATGTGGGAAGTGCTGGGGCAGTTTGGGACAACAGGGCCAAAATGTCACTTTCACAGTCCCAAAGTGCCATTTTCACAGTAAAAAAAAACAGATTCATTTTGCTTAGCTTAGTCTGTAACTTGAAAACTATGTACCGTATGGCCCTATAAACTGTGTTGGGATGAAAGCTAGCCACTTTGAGCAATGTGGGAAGTGCTGGGGCAGTTTGGGACAACAGGGCCAAAATGTCACTTTCACAGTCCCAAAGTGCCGTTTTCACAGTAAAAAAAAAAGATTCATTTTGCTTAGCTTTGTCTGTAACTTGAAAACTATGTACCGTATGGCCCTATAAACTGTGTTGGGATGAAAGCTAGCCACTTTGAGCAATGTGGGAAGTGCTGGGGCAGTTTGGGACAACAGGGCCAAAATGTCACTTTCACAGTCCCAAAGTGCCATTTTCACAGTAAAAAGGCCTGGTTCACTTTTGCTTAGCTTAGTCTGTAACTTGAAAACTATGTACCGTATGGCCCTATAAACTGTGTTGGGATGAAAGCTAGCCACTTTGAGCAATGTGGGAAGTGCTGGGGCAGTTTGGGACAACAGGGCCAAAATGTCACTTTCACAGTCCCAAAGTGCCATTTTCACAGTAAAAAGGCCTGGTTCACTTTTGCTTAGCTTAGTCTGTAACTTGAAAACTATGTACCGTATGGCCCTATAAACTGTGTTGGGATGAAAGCTAGCCACTTTGAGCATTGTGGCAAGAGCTGGGGCAGTTTGGGACAACAGGGAACGAACAGGGCCAAAATGTCACTTTCACAGTCCCAAAGTGCCATTTTCACAGTAAAAAGGCCTGGTTCACTTTTGCTTAGCTTAGTCTGTAACTTGAAAACTATGTACCGTATGGCCCTATAAACTGTGTTGGGATGAAAGCTAGCCACTTTGAGCAATGTGGGAAGTGCTGGGGCAGTTTGGGACAACAGGGCCAAAATGTCACTTTCACAGTCCCAAAGTGCCATTTTCACAGTAAAAAGGCCTGGTTCACTTTTGCTTAGCTTAGTCTGTAACTTGAAAACTATGTACCGTATGGCCCTATAAACTGTGTTGGGATGAAAGCTAGCCACTTTGAGCAATGTGGGAAGTGCTGGGGCAGTTTGGGACAACAGGGCCAAAATGTCACTTTCACAGTCCCAAAGTGCCATTTTCACAGTAAAAAGGCCTGGTTCACTTTTGCTTAGCTTAGTCTGTAACTTGAAAACTATGTACCGTATGGCCCTATAAACTGTGTTGGGATGAAAGCTAGCCACTTTGAGCAATGTGGGAAGTGCTGGGGCAGTTTGGGACAACAGGGCCAAAATGTCACTTTCACAGTCCCAAAGTGCCATTTTCACAGTAAAAAGGCCTGGTTCACTTTTGCTTAGCTTAGTCTGTAACTTGAAAACTATGTACCGTATGGCCCTATAAACTGTGTTGGGATGAAAGCTAGCCACTTTGAGCAATGTGGGAAGTGCTGGGGCAGTTTGGGACAACAGGGCCAAAATGTCACTTTCACAGTCCCAAAGTGCCGTTTTCACAGTAAAAAAAAAAAGATTCATTTTGCTTAGCTTAGTCTGTAACTTGAAAACTATGTACCGTATGGCCCTATAAACTGTGTTGGGATGAAAGCTAGCCACTTTGAGCAATGTGGGAAGTGCTGGGGCAGTTTGGGACAACAGGGCCAAAATGTCACTTTCACAGTCCCAAAGTGCCATTTTCACAGTAAAAAGGCCTGGTTCACTTTTGCTTAGCTTAGTCTGTAACTTGAAAACTATGTACCGTATGGCCCTATAAGCTGTGTTGGGATGAAAGCTAGCCACTTTGAGCAATGTGGGAAGTGCTGGGGCAGTTTGGGACAACAGGGCCAAAATGTCACTTTCACAGTCCCAAAGTGCCATTTTCACAGTAAAAAGGCCTGGTTCACTTTTGCTTAGCTTAGTCTGTAACTTGAAAACTATGTACCGTATGGCCCTATAAACTGTGTTGGGATGAAAGCTAGCCACTTTGAGCAGTGTGGGAAGTGCTGGGGCAGTTTGGGACAACAGGGCCAAAATGTCACTTTCACAGTCCCAAAGTGCCATTTTCACAGTAAAAAGGCCTGGTTCACTTTTGCTTAGCTTAGTCTGTAACTTGAAAACTATGTACCGTATGGCCCTATAAACTGTGTTGGGATGAAAGCTAGCCACTTTGAGCATTGTGGCAAGAGCTGGGGCAGTTTGGGACAACAGGGAACGAACAGGGCCAAAATGTCACTTTCACAGTCCCAAAGTGCCATTTTCACAGTAAAAAGGCCTGGTTCACTTTTGCTTAGCTTAGTCTGTAACTTGAAAACTATGTACCGTATGGCCCTATAAACTGTGTTGGGATGAAAGCTAACCACTTTGAGCAATGTGGGAAGTGCTGGGGCAGTTTGGGACAACAGGGCCAAAATGTCACTTTCACAGTCCCAAAGTGCCATTTTCACAGTAAAAAGGCCTGGTTCACTTTTGCTTAGCTTAGTCTGTAACTTGAAAACTATGTACCGTATGGCCCTATAAACTGTGTTGGGATGAAAGCTAGCCACTTTGAGCAATGTGGGAAGTGCTGGGGCAGTTTGGGACAACAGGGCCAAAATGTCACTTTCACAGTCCCAAAGTGCCATTTTCACAGTAAAAAGGCCTGGTTCACTTTTGCTTAGCTTAGTCTGTAACTTGAAAACTATGTACCGTATGGCCCTATAAACTGTGTTGGGATGAAAGCTAGCCACTTTGAGCAATGTGGGAAGTGCTGGGGCAGTTTGGGACAACAGGGCCAAAATGTCACTTTCACAGTCCCAAAGTGCCGTTTTCACAGTAAAAAAAAAAAGATTCATTTTGCTTAGCTTAGTCTGTAACTTGAAAACTATGTACCGTATGGCCCTATAAACTGTGTTGGGATGAAAGCTAGCCACTTTGAGCAATGTGGGAAGTGCTGGGGCAGTTTGGGACAACAGGGCCAAAATGTCACTTTCACAGTCCCAAAGTGCCATTTTCACAGTAAAAAGGCCTGGTTCACTTTTGCTTAGCTTAGTCTGTAACTTGAAAACTATGTACCGTATGGCCCTATAAACTGTGTTGGGATGAAAGCTAGCCACTTTGAGCAATGTGGGAAGTGCTGGGGCAGTTTGGGACACAGGGCCAAAATGTCACTTTCACAGTCCCAAAGTGCCATTTTCACAGAAAAAAGGCCTGGTTCACTTTTGCTTAGCTTAGTCTGTAACTTGAAAACTATGTACCGTATGGCCCTATAAACTGTGTTGGGATGAAAGCTAGCCACTTTGAGCAGTGTGGGAAGTGCTGGGGCAGTTTGGGACAACAGGGCCAAAATGTCACTTTCACAGTCCCAAAGTGCCATTTTCACAGTAAAAAGGCCTGGTTCACTTTTGCTTAGCTTAGTCTGTAACTTGAAAACTATGTACCGTATGGCCCTATAAACTGTGTTGGGATGAAAGCTAGCCACTTTGAGCATTGTGGCAAGAGCTGGGGCAGTTTGGGACAACAGGGAACGAACAGGGCCAAAATGTCACTTTCACAGTCCCAAAGTGCCATTTTCACAGTAAAAAGGCCTGGTTCACTTTTGCTTAGCTTAGTCTGTAACTTGAAAACTATGTACCGTATGGCCCTATAAACTGTGTTGGGATGAAAGCTAGCCACTTTGAGCAATGTGGGAAGTGCTGGGGCAGTTTGGGACAACAGGGCCAAAATGTCACTTTCACAGTCCCAAAGTGCCATTTTCACAGTAAAAAGGCCTGGTTCACTTTTGCTTAGCTTAGTCTGTAACTTGAAAACTATGTACCGTATGGCCCTATAAACTGTGTTGGGATGAAAGCTAGCCACTTTGAGCAATGTGGGAAGTGCTGGGGCAGTTTGGGACAACAGGGCCAAAATGTCACTTTCACAGTCCCAAAGTGCCATTTTCAAAGTAAAAAGGCCTGGTTCACTTTTGCTTAGCTTAGTCTGTAACTTGAAAACTATGTACCGTATGGCCCTATAAACTGTGTTGGGATGAAAGCTAGCCACTTTGAGCAATGTGGGAAGTGCTGGGGCAGTTTGGGACAACAGGGCCAAAATGTCACTTTCACAGTCCCAAAGTGCCATTTTCACAGTAAAAAGGCCTGGTTCACTTTTGCTTAGCTTAGTCTGTAACTTGAAAACTATGTACCGTATGGCCCTATAAACTGTGTTGGGATGAAAGCTAGCCACTTTGAGCAATGTGGGAAGTGCTGGGGCAGTTTGGGACAACAGGGCCAAAATGTCACTTTCACAGTCCCAAAGTGCCATTTTCACAGTAAAAAGGCCTGGTTCACTTTTGCTTAGCTTAGTCTGTAACTTGAAAACTATGTACCGTATGGCCCTATAAACTGTGTTGGGATGAAAGCTAGCCACTTTGAGCAATGTGGGAAGTGCTGGGGCAGTTTGGGACAACAGGGCCAAAATGTCACTTTCACAGTCCCAAAGTGCCATTTTCACAGTAAAAAAAAACAGATTCATTTTGCTTAGCTTAGTCTGTAACTTGAAAACTATGTACCGTATGGCCCTATAAACTGTGTTGGGATGAAAGCTAGCCACTTTGAGCAATGTGGGAAGTGCTGGGGCAGTTTGGGACAACAGGGCCAAAATGTCACTTTCACAGTCCCAAAGTGCCGTTTTCACAGTAAAAAAAAAAGATTCATTTTGCTACGCTTTGTCTGTAACTTGAAAACTATGTACCGTATGGCCCTATAAACTGTGTTGGGATGAAAGCTAGCCACTTTGAGCAATGTGGGAAGTGCTGGGGCAGTTTGGGACAACAGGGCCAAAATGTCACTTTCACAGTCCCAAAGTGCCATTTTCACAGTAAAAAGGCCTGGTTCACTTTTGCTTAGCTTAGTCTGTAACTTGAAAACTATGTACCGTATGGCCCTATAAACTGTGTTGGGATGAAAGCTAGCCACTTTGAGCAATGTGGGAAGTGCTGGGGCAGTTTGGGACAACAGGGCCAAAATGTCACTTTCACAGTCCCAAAGTGCCATTTTCACAGTAAAAAAAAACAGATTCATTTTGCTTAGCTTAGTCTGTAACTTGAAAACTATGTACCGTATGGCCCTATAAACTGTGTTGGGATGAAAGCTAGCCACTTTGAGCAATGTGGGAAGTGCTGGGGCAGTTTGGGACAACAGGGCCAAAATGTCACTTTCACAGTCCCAAAGTGCCGTTTTCACAGTAAAAAAAAAAAGATTCATTTTGCTTAGCTTTGTCTGTAACTTGAAAACTATGTACCGTATGGCCCTATAAACTGTGTTGGGATGAAAGCTAGCCACTTTGAGCAATGTGGGAAGTGCTGGGGCAGTTTGGGACAACAGGGCCAAAATGTCACTTTCACAGTCCCAAAGTGCCATTTTCACAGTAAAAAGGCCTGGTTCACTTTTGCTTAGCTTAGTCTGTAACTTGAAAACTATGTACCGTATGGCCCTATAAACTGTGTTGGGATGAAAGCTAGCCACTTTGAGCAATGTGGGAAGTGCTGGGGCAGTTTGGGACAACAGGGCCAAAATGTCACTTTCACAGTCCCAAAGTGCCATTTTCACAGTAAAAAGGCCTGGTTCACTTTTGCTTAGCTTAGTCTGTAACTTGAAAACTATGTACCGTATGGCCCTATAAACTGTGTTGGGATGAAAGCTAGCCACTTTGAGCATTGTGGCAAGAGCTGGGGCAGTTTGGGACAACAGGGAACGAACAGGGCCAAAATGTCACTTTCACAGTCCCAAAGTGCCATTTTCACAGTAAAAAGGCCTGGTTCACTTTTGCTTAGCTTAGTCTGTAACTTGAAAACTATGTACCGTATGGCCTATAAACTGTGTTGGGATGAAAGCTAGCCACTTTGAGCAATGTGGGAAGTGCTGGGCAGTTTGGGGACAACAGGGCCAAAATGTCACTTTCACAGTCCCAAAGTGCCATTTTCACAGTAAAAAGGCCTGGTTCACTTTGCTTAGCTTAGTCTGTAACTTGAAAACTATGTACCGTATGGCCCTATAAACTGTGTTGGGATGAAAGCTAGCCACTTTGAGCAATGTGGGAAGTGCTGGGGCAGTTTGGGACAACAGGGCCAAAATGTCACTTCACAGTCCCAAAGTGCCATTTTCACAGTAAAAAGGCCTGGTTCACTTTTGCTTAGCTTAGTCTGTAACTTGAAAACTATGTACCGTATGGCCCTATAAACTGTGTTGGGATGAAAGCTAGCCACTTTGAGCAATGTGGGAAGTGCTGGGGCAGTTTGGGACAACAGGGCCAAAATGTCACTTTCACAGTCCAAAGTGCCATTTTCACAGTAAAAAGGCCTGGTTCACTTTTGCTTAGCTTAGTCTGTAACTTGAAAACTATGTACCGTATGGCCCTATAAACTGTGTTGGGATGAAAGCTAGCCACTTTGAGCAATGTGGAAGTGCTGGGGCAGTTTGGGACAACAGGGCCAAAATGTCACTTTCACAGTCCCAAAGTGCCATTTTCACAGTAAAAAGGCCTGGTTCACTTTTGCTTAGCTTAGTCTGTAACTTGAAAACTATGTACCGTATGGCCCTATAAACTGTGTTGGGATGAAAGCTAGCCACTTTGAGCAATGTGGGAAGTGCTGGGGCAGTTTGGGACAACAGGGCCAAAATGTCACTTTCACAGTCCCAAAGTGCCGTTTTCACAGTAAAAAAAAAAAGATTCATTTTGCTTAGCTTAGTCTGTAACTTGAAAACTATGTACCGTATGGCCCTATAAACTGTTTTGGGATGAAAGCTAGCCACTTTGAGCAATGTGGGAAGTGCTGGGGCAGTTTGGGACAACAGGGCCAAAATGTCACTTTCACAGTCCCAAAGTGCCATTTTCACAGTAAAAAGGCCTGGTTCACTTTTGCTTAGCTTAGTCTGTAACTTGAAAACTATGTACCGTATGGCCCTATAAGCTGTGTTGGGATGAAAGCTAGCCACTTTGAGCAATGTGGGAAGTGCTGGGGCAGTTTGGGACAACAGGGCCAAAATGTCACTTTCACAGTCCCAAAGTGCCATTTTCACAGTAAAAGGCCTGGTTCACTTTTGCTTAGCTTAGTCTGTAACTTGAAAACTATGTACCGTATGGCCCTATAAACTGTGTTGGGATGAAAGCTAGCCCACTTTGAGCAATGTGGGAAGTGCTGGGGCAGTTTGGGACAACAGGGCCAAAATGTCACTTTCACAGTCCAAAGTGCCATTTTCACAGTAAAAAGGCCTGGTTCACTTTTGCTTAGCTTAGTCTGTAACTTGAAAACTATGTACCGTATGGCCCCTATAAACTGTGTTGGGATGAAGCTAGCACTTTGAGCAATGTGGGAAGTGCTGGGGCAGTTTGGGACAACAGGGCCAAAATGTCACTTTCACAGTCCCCAAAGTGCCATTTTCACAGTAAAAAGGCCTGGTTCACTTTTGCTTAGCTTAGTCTGTAACTTGAAAACTATGTACCGTATGGCCCTATAAACTGTGTTGGATGAAAGCTAGCCACTTTGAGCAGTGTGGGAAGTGCTGGGGCAGTTTGGGACAACAGGGCCAAAATGTCACTTTCACAGTCCCAAAGTGCCATTTTCACAGTAAAAAGGCCTGGTTCACTTTTGCTTAGCTTAGTCTGTAACTTGAAAACTATGTACCGTATGGCCCTATAAACTGTGTTGGGATGAAAGCTAGCCACTTTGAGCAATGTGGCAAGAGCTGGGGCAGTTTGGGACAACAGGGAACGAACAGGCCAAAATGTCACTTTCACAGTCCCAAAGTGCCATTTTCACAGTAAAAAGGCCTGGTTCACTTTTGCTTAGCTTAGTCTGTAACTTGAAAACTATGTACCGTATGGCCCTATAAACTGTGTTGGGATGAAAGCTAGCCACTTTGAGCAATGTGGGAAGTGCTGGGGCAGTTTGGGACAACAGGGCCAAAATGTCACTTTCACAGTCCCCAAAGTGCCATTTTCACAGTAAAAAAAGGCCTGGTTCATTTTGCTTAGCTTAGTCTGTAACTTGAAAACTATGTACCGTATGGCCCTATAAACTGTGTTGGGATGAAAGCTAGCCACTTTGAGCAATGTGGGAAGTGCTGGGGCAGTTTGGGACAACAGGGCCAAAATGTCACTTTCACAGTCCCAAAGTGCCATTTTCACAGTAAAAAGGCCTGGTTCACTTTTGCTTAGCTTAGTCTGTAACTTGAAAACTATGTACCGTATGGCCCTATAAACTGTGTTGGATGAAAGCTAGCCACTTTGAGCAATGTGGGAAGTGCTGGGGCAGTTTGGGACAACAGGGCCAAAATGTCACTTTCACAGTCCCAAAGTGCCATTTTCACAGTAAAAAGGCCTGGTTCACTTTTGCTTAGCTTAGTCTGTAACTTGAAAACTATGTACCGTATGGCCCTATAAACTGTGTGGGATGAAAGCTAGCCACTTTGAGCAATGTGGGAAGTGCTGGGGCAGTTTGGGACAACAGGGGCCAAAATGTCACTTTCACAGTCCAAAGTGCCATTTTCACAGTAAAAGGCCTGGTTCACTTTTGCTTAGCTTAGTCTGTAACTTGAAAACTATGTACCGTATGGCCCTATAAACTGTGTTGGGATGAAAGCTAGCCACTTTGAGCAATGTGGGAAGTGCTGGGGCAGTTTGGGACAACAGGGCCAAAATGTCACTTTCACAGTCCCAAAGTGCCATTTTCACAGTAAAAAGGCCTGGTTCACTTTTGCTTAGCTTAGTCTGTAACTTGAAAACTATGTACCGTATGGCCCTATAAACTGTGTTGGGATGAAAGCTAGCCACTTTGAGCAATGTGGGGAAGTGCTGGGGCAGTTTGGGACAACAGGGCCAAAATGTCACTTTCACAGTCCCAAAGTGCCATTTTCACAGTAAAAAGGCCTGGTTCACTTTTGCTTAGCTTAGTCTGTAACTTGAAAACTATGTACCGTATGGCCCTATAAACTGTGTTGGGATGAAAGCTAGCCACTTTGAGCAATGTGGAAGTGCTGGGGCAGTTTGGGACAACAGGGCCAAAATGTCACTTTCACAGTCCCAAAGTGCCATTTTCACAGTAAAAAGGCCTGTTTCACTTTTGCTTAGCTTAGTCTGTAACTTGAAAACTATGTACCGTATGGCCCTATAAACTGTGTTGGGATGAAAGCTAGCCACTTTGAGCAATGTGGGAAGTGCTGGGCAGTTTGGGACAACAGGGCCAAAATGTCACTTTCACAGTCCCAAAGTGCCATTTTCACAGTAAAAAGGCCTGGTTCACTTTTGCTTAGCTTAGTCTGTAACTTGAAAACTATGTACCGTATGGCCCTATAAACTGTGTTGGGATGAAAGCTAGCCACTTTGAGCAATGTGGGAAGTGCTGGGGCAGTTTGGGACAACAGGGCCAAAATGTCACTTTCACAGTCCCAAAGTGCCATTTTCACAGTAAAAAGGCCTGGTTCACTTTTGCTTAGCTTAGTCTGTAACTTGAAAACTATGTACCGTATGGCCCTATAAACTGTGTTGGGATGAAAGCTAGCCACTTTGAGCAATGTGGGAAGTGCTGGGGCAGTTTGGGACAACAGGGCCAAAATGTCACTTTCACAGTCCCAAAGTGCCATTTTCACAGTAAAAAGGCCTGGTTCACTTTTGCTTAGCTTAGTCTGTAACTTGAAAACTATGTACCGTATGGCCTATAAACTGTGTTGGGATGAAAGCTAGCCACTTTGAGCAATGTGGGAAGTGCTGGGGCAGTTTGGGACAACAGGGCCAAAATGTCACTTTCACAGTCCCAAAGTGCCGTTTTCACAGTAAAAGAAAAAAAGATTCACTTTTGCTTAGCTTAGTCTGTAACTTGAAAACTATGTACCGTATGGCCTATAAACTGTGTTGGGATGAAAGCTAGCCACTTTGAGCAATGTGGGAAGTGCTGGGGCAGTTTGGGACAACAGGGCAAAATGTCACTTTCACAGTCCCAAAGTGCCATTTTCACAGTAAAAAGGCCTGGTTCACTTTTGCTTAGCTTAGTCTGTAACTTGAAAACTATGTACCGTATGGCCCTATAACTGTGTTGGGATGAAAGCTAGCCACTTTGAGCAATGTGGGAAGTGCTGGGGCAGTTTGGGACAACAGGGCCAAAATGTCACTTTCACAGTCCCAAAGTGCCATTTTCACAGTAAAAAGGCCTGGTTCACTTTTGCTTAGCTTAGTCTGTAACTTGAAAACTATGTACCGTATGGCCCTATAAACTGTGTTGGGATGAAAGCTAGCCACTTGAGCAGTGTGGGAAGTGCTGGGGCAGTTTGGGACAACAGGGCCAAAATGTCACTTTCACAGTCCCAAAGTGCCATTTTCACAGTAAAAAGGCCTGGTTCACTTTTGCTTAGCTTAGTCTGTAACTTGAAAACTATGTACCGTATGGCCCTATAAACTGTGTTGGGATGAAAGCTAGCCACTTTGAGCATTGTGGCAAGAGCTGGGGCAGTTTGGGACAACAGGGACGACAGGGCCAAAATGTCACTTTCACAGTCCCAAAGTGCCATTTTCACAGTAAAAAGGCCTGGTTCACTTTTGCTTAGCTTAGTCTGTAACTTGAAAACTATGTACCGTATGGCCCTATAAACTGTGTTGGGATGAAAGCTAGCCACTTTGAGCAATGTGGAAGTGCTGGGGCAGTTTGGGACAACAGGGGCCAAAATGTCACTTTCACAGTCCCAAAGTGCCATTTTCACAGTAAAAAGGCCTGGTTCACTTTTGCTTAGCTTAGTCTGTAACTTGAAAACTATGTACCGTATGGCCTATAAACTGTGTTGGGATGAAAGCTAGCCACTTTGAGCAATGTGGGAAGTGCTGGGGCAGTTTGGACAACAGGGCCAAAATGTCACTTTCACAGTCCCAAAGTGCCATTTTCACAGTAAAAAGGCCTGGTTCACTTTTGCTTAGCTTAGTCTGTAACTTGAAAACTATGTACCAGTATGGCCCTATAAACTGTGTTGGGATGAAAGCTAGCCACTTTGAGCAATGTGGGAAGTGCTGGGGCAGTTTGGGACAACAGGGCCAAAATGTCACTTTCACAGTCCCAAAGTGCCGTTTTCACAGTAAAAAAAAACAGATTCATTTTGCTTAGCTTAGTCTGTAACTTGAAAACTATGTACCGTATGGCCCTATAAACTGTGTTGGGATGAAAGCTAGCCACTTTGAGCAATGTGGGAAGTGCTGGGGCAGTTTGGGACAACAGGGCCAAAATGTCACTTTCACAGTCCCAAAGTGCCTTTTCACAGTAAAAAAAGCCTGTTCACTTTTGCTTAGCTTAGTCTGTAACTTGAAAACTATGTACCGTATGGCCCTATAAACTGTGTTGGGATGAAAGCTAGCCACTTTGAGCAATGTGGAAGTGCTGGGGCAGTTTGGGACAACAGGGCCAAAATGTCACTTTCACAGTCCCAAAGTGCCGTTTTCACAGTAAAAAAGCTGTTTCACTTTTGCTTAGCTTAGTCTGTAACTTGAAAACTATGTACCGTATGGCCCTATAAACTGTGTTGGGATGAAAGCTAGCCACTTTGAGCAATGTGGGAATTGCTGGGCAGTTTGGGACAACAGGGCCAAAATGTCACTTTCACAGTCCCAAAGTGCCATTTTCACAGTAAAAAGGCCTGGTTCACTTTTGCTTAGCTTAGTCTGTAACTTGAAAACTATGTACCGTATGGCCCTATAAACTGTGTTGGGATGAAAGCTAGCCACTTTGAGCAATGTGGGAAGTGCTGGGGCAGTTTGGGACAACAGGGCCAAAATGTCACTTTCACAGTCCCAAAGTGCCATTTTCACAGTAAAAAGGCAGGTTCACTTTTGCTTAGCTTAGTCTGTAACTTGAAAACTATGTACCGTATGGCCCTATAAACTGTGTTGGATGAAAGCTAGCCACTTTGAGCAATGTGGGAAGTGCTGGGCAGTTTGGGAACAGAACAGGGCCAAAATGTCACTTTCACAGTCCCAAAGTGCCATTTTCACAGTAAAAAGGCCTGGTTCACTTTTGCTTAGCTTAGTCTGTAACTTGAAAACTATGTACCGTATGGCCCTATAAACTGTGTTGGGATGAAAGCTAGCCACTTTGAGCAATGTGGGAAGTGCTGGGGCAGTTGGGACAACAGTGCCAAAATGTCACTTTCACAGTCCCAAAGTGCCATTTTCACAGTAAAAAGGCCTGGTTCACTTTTGCTTAGCTTAGTCTGTAACTTGAAAACTATGTACCGTATGGCCCTATAAACTGTGTTGGGATGAAAGCTAGCCACTTTGAGCAATGTGGGAAGTGCTGGGGCAGTTTGGGACAACAGGGCCAAAATGTCACTTTCACAGTCCCAAAGTGCCATTTTCACAGTAAAAAGGCCTGGTTCACTTTTGCTTAGCTTAGTCTGTAACTTGAAAACTATGTACCGTATGGCCCTATAAACTGTGTTGGATGAAAGCTAGCCACTTTGAGCAATGTGGAAGTGCTGGGGCAGTTTGGGACACAGGACACAGGGCCAAAATGTCACTTTCACAGTCCAAAGTGCCATTTTCACAGTAAAAAGGCCTGGTTCACTTTTGCTTAGCTTAGTCTGTAACTTGAAAACTATGTACCGTATGGCCCTATAAACTGTGTTGGGATGAAAGCTAGCCACTTTGAGCAATGTGGAAGTGCTGGGGCAGTTTGGGACAACAGGGCCAAAATGTCACTTTCACAGTCCCAAAGTGCCATTTTCACAGTAAAAAGGCCTGGTTCACTTTTGCTTAGCTTAGTCTGTAACTTGAAAACTATGTACCGTATGGCCCTATAAACTGTGTTGGGATGAAAGCTAGCCACTTTGAGCAATGTGGAAGTGCTGGGCAGTTTGGGACAACAGGGAAACGAACAGGCAAAAAGTGCCTTTTTCACCTTCAAAGGCCGTTCACTTTTGCTTAGCTTAGTCAGTAACTTGAAACTATGTACCGTATGGCCCTATAAACTGTGTTCGGGATGAAAGCTAGCCACTTTGAGCATGTGGGAAGTGCTGGAAGTTTGGGACACAGGCCAAAATGTCACTTTCACAGTCCCAAAGTGCCATTTTCACAGTAAAAAGGCCTGGTTCACTTTTGCTTAGCTTAGTCTGTAACTTGAAAACTATGTACCGTATGGCCCTATAAACTGTGTTGGGATGAAAGCTAGCCACTTTGAGCAATGTGGGAAGTGCTGGGCAGTTTGGGACAACAGGGCCAAATGTCACTTTTCACAGTCCCAAAGTGCCATTTTCACAGTAAAAAGGCCTGGTTCACTTTTGCTTAGCTTAGTCTGTAACTTGAAAACTATGTACCGTATGGCCCTATAAACTGTGTTGGGATGAAAGCTAGCCACTTTGAGCAATGTGGGAAGTGCTGGGCAGTTTGGGACAACAGGGCCAAAATGTCACTTTCACAGTCCCAAAGTGCCATTTTCACAGTAAAAAGGCCTGGTTCACTTTTGCTTAGCTTAGTCTGTAACTTGAAAACTATGTACCGTATGGCCCTATAAACTGTGTTGGGATGAAAGCTAGCCACTTTGAGCAATGTGGGAAGTGCTGGGGCAGTTTGGACAACAGGGCCAAAATGTCACTTTCACAGTCCCAAAGTGCCATTTTCACAGTAAAAAGGCCTGGTTCACTTTTGCTTAGCTTAGTCTGTAACTTGAAAACTATGTACCGTATGGCCCTATAAACTGTGTTGGGATGAAAGCTAGCCACTTTGAGCAATGTGGGAAGTGCTGGGGCAGTTTGAGACAACAGGGCCAAAATGTCACTTTCACAGTCCCAAAGTGCCATTTTCACAGTAAAAAGGCCTGGTTCACTTTTGCTTAGCTTAGTCTGTAACTTGAAAACTATGTACCGTATGGCCCTATAAACTGTGTTGGGATGAAAGCTAGCCACTTTGAGCAATGTGGGAAGTGCTGGGGCAGTTTGGGACAACAGGGCCAAATGTCACTTTCACAGTCCCAAAGTGCCATTTTCACAGTAAAAAGGCCTGGTTCACTTTGCTTAGCTTAGTCTGTAACTTGAAAACTATGTACCGTATGGCCCTATAAACTGTGTTGGGATGAAAGCTAGCCACTTTGAGCAATGTGGGAAGTGCTGGGGCAGTTTGAGACAACAGGGCCAAAATGTCACTTTCACAGTCCCCAAAGTGCCATTTTCACAGTAAAAAGGCCTGGTTCACTTTTGCTTAGCTTAGTCTGTAACTTGAAACTATGTACCGTATGGCCCTATAAACTGTGTTGGGATGAAAGCTAGCCACTTTGAGCAGTGTGGGAAGTGCTGGGGCAGTTTGGACAACAGGGCCAAAATGTCACTTTTCACAGTCCCAAAGTGCCATTTTCACAGTAAAAAGGCCTGGTTCACTTTTGCTTAGCTTAGTCTGTAACTTGAAAACTATGTACCGTATGGCCCTATAAACTGTGTTGGGATGAAAGCTAGCCACTTTGAGCATTGTGGCAAGAGCTGGGGCAGTTTGGGACAACAGGGAACGAACAGGCCAAAATGTCACTTTCACAGTCCCAAAGTGCCATTTTCACAGTAAAAAGGCCTGGTTCACTTTTGCTAGCTTAGTCTGTAACTTGAAAACTATGTACCGTATGGCCCTATAAACTGTGTTGGGATGAAAGCTAGCCACTTTGAGCAATGTGGGAAGTGCTGGGGCAGTTTGGGACAACAGGGCCAAAATGTCACTTTCACAGTCCCAAAGTGCCATTTTCACAGTAAAAAGGCTGGTTCACTTTTGCTTAGCTTAGTCTGTAACTTGAAAACTATGTACCGTATGGCCCTATAAACTGTGTTGGGATGAAAGCTAGCCACTTTGAGCAATGTGGGAAGTGCTGGGGCAGTTTGGGACAACAGGGCCAAAATGTCACTTTCACAGTCCCAAAGTGCCATTTTCACAGTAAAAAGGCCTGGTTCACTTTTGCTTAGCTTAGTCTGTAACTTGAAAACTATGTACCGTATGGCCCTATAAACTGTGTTGGGATGAAAGCTAGCCACTTTGAGCAATGTGGAAGTGCTGGGGCAGTTTGGGACAACAGGGCCAAAATGTCACTTTCACAGTCCCAAAGTGCCATTTTCACAGTAAAAAGGCCTGGTTCACTTTTGCTTAGCTTAGTCTGTAACTTGAAAACTATGTACCGTATGGCCCTATAAACTGTGTTGGGATGAAAGCTAGCCACTTTGAGCAATGTGGGAAGTGCTGGGGCAGTTTGGGACAACAGGGCCAAAATGTCACTTTCACAGTCCCAAAGTGCCGTTTTCACAGTAAAAAAAAAAAGATTCATTTTGCTTAGCTTAGTCTGTAACTTGAAAACTATGTACCGTATGGCCCTATAAACTGTGTTGGGATGAAAGCTAGCCACTTTGAGCAATGTGGGAAGTGCTGGGGCAGTTTGGGACAACAGGGCCAAAATGTCACTTTCACAGTCCCAAAGTGCCATTTTCACAGTAAAAAGGCCTGGTTCACTTTTGCTTAGCTTAGTCTGTAACTTGAAAACTATGTACCGTATGGCCCTATAAACTGTGTTGGGATGAAAGCTAGCCACTTTGAGCAATGTGGGAAGTGCTGGGGCAGTTTGGGACAACAGGGCCAAAATGTCACTTTCACAGTCCCCACAGTCCCAAAGTGCCATTTTCACAGTAAAAAGGCCTGGTTCACTTTTGCTTAGCTAGTCTGTAACTTGAAAACTATGTACCGTATGGCCCTATAAACTGTGTTGGGATGAAAGCTAGCCACTTTGAGCAATGTGGGAAGTGCTGGGGCAGTTTGGGACAACAGGGCAAAATGTCACTTTCACAGTCCAAAGTGCCATTTTCACAGTAAAAAGGCTGGTTCACTTTTGCTTAGCTTAGTCTGTAACTTGAAAACTATGTCACCGTATGGCCCTATAAACTGTGTTGGGATGAAAGCTAGCCACTTTGAGCAATGTGGAAGTGCTGGGGCAGTTTGGGACAACAGGGCCAAAATGTCACTTTCACAGTCCCAAAGTGCCATTTTCACAGTAAAAAGGCCTGGTTCACTTTTGCTTAGCTTAGTCTGTAACTTGAAAACTATGTACCGTATGGCCCCTATAAACTGTGTTGGGATGAAAGCTAGCCACTTTGAGCAATGTGGGAAGTGCTGGGGCAGTTTGGGACAACAGGGCCAAAATGTCACTTTCACAGTCCCAAAGTGCCATTTTCACAGTAAAAAGGCCCTGTTCACTTTTGCCTTAGCTTAGTCTGTAACTTGAAAACTATGTACCGTATGGCCCTATAAACTGTGTTGGGATGAAAGCTAGCCACTTTGAGCAATGTGGGAAGTGCTGGGGCAGTTTGGGACAACAGGGCCAAAATGTCACTTTCACAGTCCCAAAGTGCCATTTTCACAGTAAAAAGCCTGGTTCACTTTTGCTTAGCTTAGTCTGTAACTTGAAAACTATGTACCGTATGGCCCTATAAACTGTGTTGGGATGAAAGCTAGCCACTTGAGCAATGTGGGAAGTGCTGGGGGCAGTTTGGGACAACAGGGCCAAAATGTCACTTTCACAGTCCCAAAGTGCCATTTTCACAGTAAAAAGGCCTGGTTCACTTTTGCTTAGCTTAGTCTGTAACTTGAAAACTATGTACCGTATGGCCCTATAAACTGTGTTGGGATGAAAGCTAGCCACTTTGAGCAATGTGGGAAGTGCTGGGGCAGTTTGGGACAACAGGGCCAAAATGTCACTTTCACAGTCCCAAAGTGCCATTTTCACAGTAAAAAGCCTGCTTCACTTTTGCTTAGCTTAGTCTGTAACTTGAAAACTATGTACCGTATGGCCCTATAAACTGTGTTGGGATGAAAGCTAGCCACTTTGAGCAATGTGGGAAGTGCTGGGGCAGTTTGGGACAACAGGGCCAAAATGTCACTTTCACAGTCCCAAAGTGCCATTTTCACAGTAAAAAGGCCTGGTTCACTTTTGCTTAGCTTAGTCTGTAACTTGAAAACTATGTACCGTATGGCCCTATAAACTGTGTTGGGATGAAAGCTAGCCACTTTGAGCAATGTGGGAAGTGCTGGGGCAGTTTGGGACAACAGGGCCAAAATGTCACTTTCACAGTCCCAAAGTGCCATTTTCACAGTAAAAAGGCCTGGTTCACTTTTGCTTAGCTTAGTCTGTAACTTGAAAACTATGTACCGTATGGCCCTATAAACTGTGTTGGGATGAAAGCTAGCCACTTTGAGCAATGTGGGAAGTGTCTGGGGCAGTTTGGGACAACAGGGCCAAAATGTCACTTTCACAGTCCCAAAGTGCCATTTTCACAGTAAAAAGGCCTGGTTCACTTTTGCTTAGCTTAGTCTGTAACTTGAAAACTATGTACCGTATGGCCCTATAAACTGTGTTGGGATGAAAGCTAGCCACTTTGAGCAATGTGGGAAGTGCTGGGGCAGTTTGGGACAACAGGGCCAAAATGTCACTTTCACAGTCCCAAAGTGCCATTTTCACAGTAAAAAGGCCTGGTTCACTTTTGCTTAGCTTAGTCTGTAACTTGAAAACTATGTATGTACCGTATGGCCCTATAAACTGTGTTGGGATGAAAGCTAGCCACTTTGAGCAGTGTGGGAAGTGCTGGGGCAGTTTGGGACAACAGGGCCAAAATGTCACTTTCACAGTCCCAAAGTGCCATTTTCACAGTAAAAAGGCCTGGTTCACTTTTGCTTAGCTTAGTCTGTAACTTGAAAACTATGTACCGTATGGCCCTATAAACTGTGTTGGGATGAAAGCTAGCCACTTTGAGCATTGTGGCAAGTGCTGGGGCAGTTTGGGACAACAGACGAGGGCCAAAATGTCACTTTCAAGTCCCAAAGTGCCATTTTCACAGTAAAAAGGCCTGGTTCACTTTGCTTAGCTTAGTCTGTAACTTGAAAACTATGTACCGTATGGCCCTATAAACTGTGTTGGGATGAAAGCTAGCCACTTTGAGCAATGTGGGAAGTGCTGGGCAGTTTGGGACAACAGGGCCAAAATGTCACTTTCACAGTCCCAAAGTGCCATTTTCACAGTAAAAAGGCCTGGTTCACTTTTGCTTAGCTTAGTCTGTAACTTGAAAACTATGTACCGTATGGCCCTATAAACTGTGTTGGGATGAAAGCTAGCCACTTTGAGCAATGTGGGAAGTGCTGGGGCAGTTTGGGACAACAGGGCCAAAATGTCACTTTCACAGTCCCAAAGTGCCATTTTCACAGTAAAAAGGCCTGGTTCACTTTTGCTTAGCTTAGTCTGTAACTTGAAAACTATGTACCGTATGGCCCTATAAACTGTGTTGGGATGAAAGCTAGCCACTTTGAGCAATGTGGGAAGTGCTGGGCAGTTTGGGACAACAGGGCCAAAATGTCACTTTCACAGTCCCAAAGTGCCATTTTCACAGTAAAAAGGCCTGGTTCACTTTTGCTTAGCTTAGTCTGTAACTTGAAAACTATGTACCGTATGGCCCTATAAACTGTGTTGGGATGAAAGCTAGCCACTTTGAGCAATGTGGGAAGTGCTGGGCAGTTTGGGACAACAGGGCCAAAATGTCACTTTCACAGTCCCAAAGTGCCATTTTCACAGTAAAAAGGCCTGGTTCACTTTTGCTTAGCTTAGTCTGTAACTTGAAAACTATGTACCGTATGGCCCTATAAACTGTGTTGGGATGAAAGCTAGCCACTTTGAGCAATGTGGGAAGTGCTGGGGCAGTTTGGGACAACAGGGCCAAAATGTCACTTTCACAGTCCAAAGTGCCATTTTCACAGTAAAAAAGCAGGTTCACTTTTGCTTAGCTTAGTCTGTAACTTGAAAACTATGTACCAGTATGGCCCTATAAACTGTGTTGGGATGAAAGCTAGCCACTTTGAGCAATGTGGAAGTGCTGGGGCAGTTTGGGACAACAGGGCCAAAATGTCACTTTCACAGTCCCAAAGTGCCATTTTCACAGTAAAAAAGGCCTGGTTCACTTTTGCTTAGCTTAGTCTGTAACTTGAAAACTATGTACCGTATGGCCCTATAAACTGTGTTGGATGAAAGCTAGCCACTTTGAGCAATGTGGGAAGTGCTGGGGCAGTTTGGGACAACAGGGCCAAAATGTCACTTTCACAGTCCCAAAGTGCCATTTTCACAGTAAAAAGGCCTGGTTCACTTTTGCTTAGCTTAGTCTGTAACTTGAAAACTATGTACCGTATGGCCCTATAAACTGTGTTGGGATGAAAGCTAGCCACTTTGAGCAATGTGGGAAGTGCTGGGGCAGTTTGGGACAACAGGGCCAAAATGTCACTTTCACAGTCCCAAAGTGCCAATTTTCACAGTAAAAAGGCCTGGTTCACTTTTGCTTAGCTTAGTCTGTAACTTGAAAACTATGTACCGTATGGCCCTATAAACTGTGTTGGGATGAAAGCTAGCCACTTTGAGCATTGTGGCAAGAGCTGGGGCAGTTTGGACAACGGACGAACAGGGCCAAAATGTCACTTTCACAGTCCCAAAGTGCCATTTTCACAGTAAAAAGGCCTGGTTCACTTTTGCTTAGCTTAGTCTGTAACTTGAAAACTATGTACCGTATGGCCCTATAAACTGTGTTGGGATGAAAGCTAGCCACTTTGAGCAATGTGGGAAGTGCTGGGGCAGTTGGGACAACAGGGCCAAAATGTCACTTTCACAGTCCCAAAGTGCCATTTTCACAGTAAAAAGGCCTGGTTCACTTTTGCTTAGCTTAGTCTGTAACTTGAAAACTATGTACCGTATGGCCCTATAAACTGTGTTGGGATGAAAGCTAGCCACTTTGAGCAATGTGGGAAGTGCTGGGGCAGTTTGGGACAACAGGCCAAAATGTCACTTTCACAGTCCCAAAGTGCCATTTTCACAGTAAAAAGGCCTGGTTCACTTTTGCTTAGCTTAGTCTGTAACTTGAAAACTATGTACCGTATGGCCCTATAAACTGTGTTGGGATGAAAGCTAGCCACTTTGAGCAATGTGGGAAGTGCTGGGGCAGTTTGGGACAACAGGGCCAAAATGTCACTTTCACAGTCCCAAAGTGCCATTTTCACAGTAAAAAGGCCTGGTTCACTTTTGCTTAGCTTAGTCTGTAACTTGAAAACTATGTACCGTATGGCCCTATAAACTGTGTTGGGATGAAAGCTAGCCACTTTGAGCAATGTGGGAAGTGCTGGGGCAGTTTGGGACAACAGGGCCAAAATGTCACTTTCACAGTCCCAAAGTGCCATTTTCACAGTAAAAAAGCCTGATTCACTTTTGCTTAGCTTAGTCTGTAACTTGAAAACTATGTACCGTATGGCCCTATAAACTGTGTTGGGATGAAAGCTAGCCACTTTGAGCAATGTGGGAAGTGCTGGGGCAGTTTGGGACAACAGGGCCAAAATGTCACTTTCACAGTCCCAAAGTGCCATTTTCACAGTAAAAAGGCCTGGTTCACTTTTGCTTAGCTTAGTCTGTAACTTGAAAACTATGTACCGTATGGCCCTATAAACTGTGTTGGGATGAAAGCTAGCCACTTTGAGCAATGTGGGAAGTGCTGGGGCAGTTTGGGACAACAGGGCCAAAATGTCACTTTCACAGTCCCAAAGTGCCATTTTCACAGTAAAAAGGCCTGGTTCACTTTTGCTTAGCTTAGTCTGTACTTGAAAACTATGTACCGTATGGCCCTATAAACTGTGTTGGGATGAAAGCTAGCCACTTTGAGCAATGTGGGAAGTGCTGGGGCAGTTTGGGACAACAGGGCCAAAATGTCACTTTCACAGTCCCAAAGTGCCATTTTCACAGTAAAAAGGCCTGGTTCACTTTTGCTTAGCTTAGTCTGTAACTTGAAAACTATGTACCGTATGGCCCTATAAACTGTGTTGGGATGAAAGCTAGCCACTTTGAGCAATGTGGGAAGTGCTGGGGCAGTTTGGGACAACAGGGCCAAAATGTCACTTTCACAGTCCCAAAGTGCCATTTTCACAGTAAAAAGCCTGGTTCACTTTTGCTTAGCTTAGTCTGTAACTTGAAAACTATGTACCGTATGGCCCTATAAACTGTGTTGGGATGAAAGCTAGCCACTTTGAGCAATGTGGGAAGTGCTGGGGCAGTTTGGGACAACAGGGCCAAAATGTCACTTTCACAGTCCCAAAGTGCCATTTTCACAGTAAAAAAGCTGGTTCACTTTTGCTTAGCTTAGTCTGTAACTTGAAAACTATGTACCGTATGGCCCTATAAACTGTGTTGGGATGAAAGCTAGCCACTTTGAGCAATGTGGGAAGTGCTGGGGCAGTTTGGGACAACAGGGCCAAAATGTCACTTTCACAGTCCCAAAGTGCCATTTTCACAGTAAAAAGGCCTGGTTCACTTTTGCTTAGCTTAGTCTGTAACTTGAAAACTATGTACCGTATGGCCCTATAAACTGTGTTGGGATGAAAGCTAGCCACTTTGAGCAATGTGGGAAGTGCTGGGGCAGTTTGGGACAACAGGGCCAAAATGTCACTTTCACAGTCCCAAAGTGCCATTTTCACAGTAAAAAGGCCTGGTTCACTTTTGCTTAGCTTAGTCTGTAACTTGAAAACTATGTACCGTATGGCCCTATAAACTGTGTTGGGATGAAAGCTAGCCACTTTGAGCAATGTGGGAAGTGCTGGGGCAGTTTGGGACAACAGGGCCAAAATGTCACTTTCACAGTCCCAAAGTGCCATTTTCACAGTAAAAAAGGCCTGGTTCACTTTTGCTTAGCTTAGTCTGTAACTTGAAAACTATGTACCGTATGGCCCTATAAACTGTGTTGGGATGAAAGCTAGCCACTTTGAGCAATGTGGGAAGTGCTGGGGCAGTTTGGGACAACAGGGCCAAAATGTCACTTTCACAGTCCCAAAGTGCCATTTTCACAGTAAAAAGGCCTGGTTCACTTTTGCTTAGCTTAGTCTGTAACTTGAAAACTATGTACCGTATGGCCCTATAAACTGTGTTGGGATGAAAGCTAGCCACTTTGAGCAATGTGGAAGTGCTGGGGCAGTTTGGGACAACAGACAGGGCCAAAATGTCACTTTCACAGTCCCAAAGTGCCATTTTCACAGTAAAAAGGCCTGGTTCACTTTTGCTTAGCTTAGTCTGTAACTTGAAAACTATGTACCGTATGGCCCTATAAACTGTGTTGGGATGAAAGCTAGCCACTTTGAGCAATGTGGGAAGTGCTGGGGCAGTTTGGGACAACAGGGCCAAAATGTCACTTTCACAGTCCCAAAGTGCCATTTTCACAGTAAAAAGGGCCTGGTTCACTTTTGCTTAGCTTAGTCTGTAACTTGAAAACTATGTACCGTATGGCCCTATAAACTGTGTTGGGATGAAAGCTAGCCACTTTGAGCAATGTGGGAAGTGCTGGGGCAGTTTGGGACAACAGGGCCAAAATGTCACTTTCACAGTCCCAAAGTGCCATTTTCACAGTAAAAAGGCCTGGTTCACTTTTGCTTAGCTTAGTCTGTAACTTGAAAACTATGTACCGTATGGCCCTATAAACTGTGTTGGGATGAAAGCTAGCCACTTTGAGCAATGTGGGAAGTGCTGGGGCAGTTTGGGACAACAGGGCCAAAATGTCACTTTCACAGTCCCAAAGTGCCATTTTCACAGTAAAAAGGCCTGGTTCACTTTTGCTTAGCTTAGTCTGTAACTTGAAAACTATGTACCGTATGGCCCTATAAACTGTGTTGGGATGAAAGCTAGCCACTTTGAGCAATGTGGGAAGTGCTGGGGCAGTTTGGGACAACAGGGCCAAAATGTCACTTTCACAGTCCCAAAGTGCCATTTTCACAGTAAAAAGGCCTGGTTCACTTTTGCTTAGCTTAGTCTGTAACTTGAAAACTATGTACCGTATGGCCCTATAAACTGTGTTGGGATGAAAGCTAGCCACTTTGAGCATTGTGGGCAAGAGCTGGGGCAGTTTGACACAGGGACAACAGGGCCAAAATGTCACTTTCACAGTCCCAAAGTGCCATTTTCACAGTAAAAAGGCCTGGTTCACTTTTGCTTAGCTTAGTCTGTAACTTGAAAACTATGTACCGTATGGCCCTATAAACTGTGTTGGGATGAAAGCTAGCCACTTTGAGCAATGTGGGAAGTGCTGGGGCAGTTTGGGACAACAGGGCCAAAATGTCACTTTCACAGTCCCAAAGTGCCATTTTCACAGTAAAAAGGCCTGGTTCACTTTTGCTTAGCTTAGTCTGTAACTTGAAAACTATGTACCGTATGGCCCTATAAACTGTGTTGGGATGAAAGCTAGCCACTTTGAGCAATGTGGGAAGTGCTGGGGCAGTTTGGGACAACAGGGCCAAAATGTCACTTTCACAGTCCCAAAGTGCCATTTTCACAGTAAAAAGGCCTGGTTCACTTTTGCTTAGCTTAGTCTGTAACTTGAAAACTATGTACCGTATGGCCCTATAAACTGTGTTGGGATGAAAGCTAGCCACTTTGAGCAATGTGGGAAGTGCTGGGGCAGTTTGGGACACAGGGCCAAAATGTCACTTTCACAGTCCCAAAGTGCCATTTTCACAGTAAAAAAGGCCTGGTTCACTTTTGCTTAGCTTAGTCTGTAACTTGAAAACTATGTACCGTATGGCCCTATAAACTGTGTTGGGATGAAAGCTAGCCACTTTGAGCAATGTGGGAAGTGCTGGGGCAGTTTGGGACAACAGGGCCAAAATGTCACTTTCACAGTCCCAAAGTGCCATTTTCACAGTAAAAAGGCCTGGTTCACTTTTGCTTAGCTTAGTCTGTAACTTGAAAACTATGTACCGTATGGCCCTATAAACTGTGTTGGGATGAAAGCTAGCCACTTTGAGCAATGTGGGAAGTGCTGGGGCAGTTTGGGACAACAGGGCCAAAATGTCACTTTCACAGTCCCAAAGTGCCATTTTCACAGTAAAAAGGCCTGGTTCACTTTTGCTTAGCTTAGTCTGTAACTTGAAAACTATGTACCGTATGGCCCTATAAACTGTGTTGGGATGAAAGCTAGCCACTTTGAGCATTGTGGCAAGAGCTGGGGCAGTTTGGGACAACAGGGAACGAACAGGGCCAAAATGTCACTTTCACAGTCCCAAAGTGCCATTTTCACAGTAAAAAGGCCTGGTTCACTTTTGCTTAGCTTAGTCTGTAACTTGAAAACTATGTACCGTATGGCCCTATAAACTGTGTTGGGATGAAAGCTAGCCACTTTGAGCAATGTGGGAAGTGCTGGGGCAGTTTGGGACAACAGGGCCAAAATGTCACTTTCACAGTCCCAAAGTGCCATTTTCACAGTAAAAAGGCCTGGTTCACTTTTGCTTAGCTTAGTCTGTAACTTGAAAACTATGTACCGTATGGCCCTATAAACTGTGTTGGGATGAAAGCTAGCCACTTTGAGCAATGTGGGAAGTGCTGGGGCAGTTTGGGACAACAGGGCCAAAATGTCACTTTCACAGTCCCAAAGTGCCATTTTCACAGTAAAAAGGCCTGGTTCACTTTTGCTTAGCTTAGTCTGTAACTTGAAAACTATGTACCGTATGGCCCTATAAACTGTGTTGGGATGAAAGCTAGCCACTTTGAGCAATGTGGGAAGTGCTGGGGCAGTTTGGGACAACAGGGCCAAAATGTCACTTTCACAGTCCCAAAGTGCCATTTTCACAGTAAAAAGGCCTGGTTCACTTTTGCTTAGCTTAGTCTGTAACTTGAAAACTATGTACCGTATGGCCCTATAAACTGTGTTGGGATGAAAGCTAGCCACTTTGAGCAATGTGGGAAGTGCTGGGGCAGTTTGGGACAACAGGGCCAAAATGTCACTTTCACAGTCCCAAAGTGCCATTTTCACAGTAAAAAGGCCTGGTTCACTTTTGCTTAGCTTAGTCTGTAACTTGAAAACTATGTACCGTATGGCCCTATAAACTGTGTTGGGATGAAAGCTAGCCACTTTGAGCAATGTGGGAAGTGCTGGGGCAGTTTGGGACAACAGGGCCAAAATGTCACTTTCACAGTCCCAAAGTGCCATTTTCACAGTAAAAAGGCCTGGTTCACTTTTGCTTAGCTTAGTCTGTAACTTGAAAACTATGTACCGTATGGCCCTATAAACTGTGTTGGGATGAAAGCTAGCCACTTTGAGCATTGTGGGCAAGAGCTGGGGCAGTTTGGGACAACAGGGAACGAACAGGGCCAAAATGTCACTTTCACAGTCCCAAAGTGCCATTTTCACAGTAAAAAGGCCTGGTTCACTTTTGCTTAGCTTAGTCTGTAACTTGAAAACTATGTACCGTATGGCCCTATAAACTGTGTTGGGATGAAAGCTAGCCACTTTGAGCAATGTGGAAGTGCTGGGGCAGTTTGGGACAACAGGGCCAAAATGTCACTTTCACAGTCCCAAAGTGCCATTTTCACAGTAAAAAGGCCTGGTTCACTTTTGCTTAGCTTAGTCTGTAACTTGAAAACTATGTACCGTATGGCCCTATAAACTGTGTTGGGATGAAAGCTAGCCACTTTGAGCAATGTGGGAAGTGCTGGGGCAGTTTGGGACAACAGGGCCAAAATGTCACTTTCACAGTCCCAAAGTGCCATTTTCACAGTAAAAAGGCTGGTTCACTTTTGCTTAGCTTAGTCTGTAACTTGAAAACTATGTACCGTATGGCCCTATAAACTGTGTTGGGATGAAAGCTAGCCACTTTGAGCAATGTGGGAAGTGCTGGGGCAGTTTGGGACAACAGGGCCAAAATGTCACTTTCACAGTCCCAAAGTGCCATTTTCACAGTAAAAAGGCCTGGTTCACTTTTGCTTAGCTTAGTCTGTAACTTGAAAACTATGTACCGTATGGCCCTATAAACTGTGTTGGGATGAAAGCTAGCCACTTTGAGCAATGTGGGAAGTGCTGGGGCAGTTTGGGACAACAGGGCCAAAATGTCACTTTCACAGTCCCAAAGTGCCATTTTCACAGTAAAAAGGCCTGGTTCACTTTTGCTTAGCTTAGTCTGTAACTTGAAAACTATGTACCGTATGGCCCTATAAACTGTGTTGGGATGAAAGCTAGCCACTTTGAGCAATGTGGGAAGTGCTGGGGCAGTTTGGGACAACAGGGCCAAAATGTCACTTTCACAGTCCCAAAGTGCCATTTTCACAGTAAAAAGGCCTGGTTCACTTTTGCTTAGCTTAGTCTGTAACTTGAAAACTATGTACCGTATGGCCCTATAAACTGTGTTGGGATGAAAGCTAGCCACTTTGAGCAATGTGGAAGTGCTGGGGCAGTTTGGGACAACAGAGAGCCAAAATGTCACTTTCACAGTCCCAAAGTGCCATTTTCACAGTAAAAAGGCCTGGTTCACTTTTGCTTAGCTTAGTCTGTAACTTGAAAACTATGTACCGTATGGCCCTATAAACTGTGTTGGGATGAAAGCTAGCCACTTTGAGCAATGTGGGAAGTGCTGGGGCAGTTTGGGACAACAGGGCCAAAATGTCACTTTCACAGTCCCAAAGTGCCATTTTCACAGTAAAAAGGCCTGGTTCACTTTTGCTTAGCTTAGTCTGTAACTTGAAAACTATGTACCGTATGGCCCTATAAACTGTGTTGGGATGAAAGCTAGCCACTTTGAGCAATGTGGGAAGTGCTGGGGCAGTTTGGGACAACAGGCCAAAATGTCACTTTCACAGTCCCAAAGTGCCATTTTCACAGTAAAAAGGCCTGGTTCACTTTTGCTTAGCTTAGTCTGTAACTTGAAAACTATGTACCGTATGGCCCTATAAACTGTGTTGGGATGAAAGCTAGCCACTTTGAGCAATGTGGGAAGTGCTGGGGCAGTTTGGGACAACAGGGCCAAAATGTCACTTTCACAGTCCCAAAGTGCCATTTTCACAGTAAAAAGGCCTGGTTCACTTTTGCTTAGCTTAGTCTGTAACTTGAAAACTATGTACCGTATGGCCCTATAAACTGTGTTGGGATGAAAGCTAGCCACTTTGAGCAATGTGGGAAGTGCTGGGCAGTTTGGGACAACAGGGCCAAAATGTCACTTTCACAGTCCCAAAGTGCCATTTTCACAGTAAAAAGGCCTGGTTCACTTTTGCTTAGCTTAGTCTGTAACTTGAAAACTATGTACCGTATGGCCCTATAAACTGTGTTGGGATGAAAGCTAGCCACTTTGAGCATGTGGGAAGTGCTGGGGCAGTTTGGGACAACAGGGCCAAAATGTCACTTTCACAGTCCCAAAGTGCCATTTTCACAGTAAAAAGGCCTGGTTCACTTTTGCTTAGCTTAGTCTGTAACTTGAAAACTATGTACCGTATGGCCCTATAAACTGTGTTGGGATGAAAGCTAGCCACTTTGAGCAATGTGGAAGTGCTGGGGCAGTTTGGGACAACAGGGCCAAAATGTCACTTTCACAGTCCCAAAGTGCCATTTTCACAGTAAAAAGGCCTGGTTCACTTTTGCTTAGCTTAGTCTGTAACTTGAAAACTATGTACCGTATGGCCCTATAAACTGTGTTGGGATGAAAGCTAGCCACTTTGAGCAATGTGGGAAGTGCTGGGGCAGTTTGGGACACAGGACAGGGCCAAATGTCACTTTCACAGTCCCAAAGTGCCATTTTCACAGTAAAAAGGCCTGGTTCACTTTTGCTTAGCTTAGTCTGTAACTTGAAAACTATGTACCGTATGGCCCTATAACTGTGTTGGGATGAAAGCTAGCCACTTTGAGCAATGTGGGAAGTGCTGGGGCAGTTTGGGACAACAGGCCAAAATGTCACTTTCACAGTCCCAAAGTGCCATTTTCACAGTAAAAAGGCCTGGTTCACTTTTGCTTAGCTTAGTCTGTAACTTGAAAACTATGTACCGTATGGCCCTATAAACTGTGTTGGGATGAAGCTAGCCACTTTGAGCAATGTGGGAAGTGCTGGGGCAGTTTGGGACAACAGGGCCAAAATGTCACTTTCACAGTCCCAAAGTGCCATTTTCACAGTAAAAAGGCCTGGTTCACTTTTGCTTAGCTTAGTCTGTAACTTGAAAACTATGTACCGTATGGCCCTATAAACTGTGTTGGGATGAAAGCTAGCCACTTTGAGCAATGTGGGAAGTGCTGGGGCAGTTTGGGACAACAGGGCCAAAATGTCACTTTCACAGTCCCAAAGTGCCATTTTCACAGTAAAAAGGCCTGGTTCACTTTTGCTTAGCTTAGTCTGTAACTTGAAAACTATGTACCGTATGGCCCTATAAACTGTGTTGGGATGAAAGCTAGCCACTTTGAGCAATGTGGGAAGTGCTGGGGCAGTTTGGGACAACAGGGCCAAAATGTCACTTTCACAGTCCCAAAGTGCCATTTTCACAGTAAAAAGGCCTGGTTCACTTTTGCTTAGCTTAGTCTGTAACTTGAAAACTATGTACCGTATGGCCCTATAAACTGTGTTGGGATGAAAGCTAGCCACTTTGAGCAATGTGGCAAGTGCTGGGGCAGTTTGGGACAACACATCAGGCCAAAATGTCACTTTCACAGTCCCAAAGTGCCATTTTCACAGTAAAAAGGCCTGGTTCACTTTTGCTTAGCTTAGTCTGTAACTTGAAAACTATGTACCGTATGGCCCTATAAACTGTGTTGGGATGAAAGCTAGCCACTTTGAGCAATGTGGGAAGTGCTGGGGCAGTTTGGGACAACAGGGCCAAAATGTCACTTTCACAGTCCAAAGTGCCATTTTCACAGTAAAAAGGCCTGGTTCACTTTTGCTTAGCTTAGTCTGTAACTGAAAACTATGTACCGTATGGCCCTATAAACTGTGTTGGGATGAAAGCTAGCCACTTGAGCAGTGTGGGAAGTGCTGGGGCAGTTTGGGACAACAGGGCCAAAATGTCACTTTCACAGTCCCAAAGTGCCATTTTCACAGTAAAAAGGCCTGTTCACTTTTGCTTAGCTTAGTCTGTAACTTGAAAACTATGTACCGTATGGCCCTATAAACTGTGTTGGATGAAAGCTAGCCACTTTGAGCAATGTGGAAGTGCTGGGGCAGTTTGGGAAGGACAACAGGGCCAAAATGTCACTTTCACAGTCCCAAAGTGCCATTTTCACAGTAAAAAAGGCCTGGTTCACTTTTGCTTAGCTTAGTCTGTAACTTGAAAACTATGTACCGTATGGCCCTATAAACTGTGTTGGGATGAAAGCTAGCACTTTGAGCAATGTGGGAAGTGCTGGGGCAGTTTGGGACAACAGGGCCAAAATGTCACTTTCACAGTCCCAAAGTGCCATTTTCACAGTAAAAAGGCCTGGTTCACTTTTGCTTAGCTTAGTCTGTAACTTGAAAACTATGTACCGTATGGCCCTATAAACGGTGTGGGATGAAAGCTAGCCACTTTGAGCAATGTGGAAGTGCTGGGGCAGTTTGGGACAAACAGGCCAAATGTCACTTTCACAGTCCCAAAGTGCCATTTTCACAGTAAAAAGGCCTGGTTCACTTTTGCTTAGCTTAGTCTGTAACTTGAAAACTATGTACCGTATGGCCCTATAAACGTGTTGGATGAAAGCTAGCCACTTTGAGCAATGTGGGAAGTGCTGGGGCAGTTTGGGACAACAGGGCCAAAATGTCACTTTCACAGTCCCAAAGTGCCATTTTCACAGTAAAAAGGAATGCGTTCACTTTTGCTTTGCTTAGTCCTGTAACTTGAAAAC
>NW_027666079.1:0-34759 GCF_963924005.1 Protomyctophum bolini
CTTAGTCTGTAACTTGAAAATTATGTACCGTATGGCCCTATAAACTGTGTTGGGATGAAAGCTAGCCACTTTGAGCAATGTGGGAAGTGCTGGGGCAGTTTGGGACAACAGGGCCAAAATGTCACTTTCACAGTCCCAAAGTGCCATTTTCACAGTAAAAAAAACAGATTCATTTTGCTTAGCTTAGTCTGTAACTTGAAAACTATGTACCGTATGGGCCCTATAAACTGTGTTGGGATGAAAGCTAGCCACTTTGAGCAATGTGGGAAGTGCTGGGGCAGTTTGGGACAACAGGGCCAAAATGTCACTTTCACAGTCCAAAGTGCCGTTTTCACAGTAAAAAAAAAAGATTCATTTTGCTTAGCTTTGTCTGTAACTTGAAAACTATGTACCGTATGGCCCTATAAACTGTGTTGGGATGAAAGCTAGCCACTTTGAGCAATGTGGGAAGTGCTGGGGCAGTTTGGGACAACAGGGCCAAAATGTCACTTTCACAGTCCCAAAGTGCCATTTTCACAGTAAAAAGGCCTGGTTCACTTTTGCTTAGCTTAGTCTGTAACTTGAAAAACTATGTACCGTATGGCCCTATAAACTGTGTTGGGATGAAAGCTAGCCACTTTGAGCAATGTGGGAAGTGCTGGGGCAGTTTGGGACAACAGGGCCAAAATGTCACTTTCACAGTCCCAAAGTGCCATTTTCACAGTAAAAAGGCCTGGTTCACTTTTGCTTAGCTTAGTCTGTAACTTGAAAACTATGTACCGTATGGCCCTATAAACTGTGTTGGGATGAAAGCTAGCCACTTTGAGCATTGTGGCAAGTGCTGGGGCAGTTTGGGACAGGAACGACAGGGCCAAAATGTCACTTTCACAGTCCCAAAGTGCCATTTTCACAGTAAAAAGGCCTGGTTCACTTTTGCTTAGCTTAGTCTGTAACTTGAAAACTATGTACCTGTATGGCCCTATAAACTGTGTTGGGATGAAAGCTAGCCACTTTGAGCAATGTGGGAAGTGCTGGGGCAGTTTGGGACAACAGGGGGCCAAAATGTCACTTTTCACAGTCCCAAAGTGCCATTTTCACAGTAAAAAGGGCCTGGTTCACTTTTGCTTAGCTTAGTCTGTAACTTGAAAACTATGTCACCGTATGGCCCTATAAACTGTGTTGGGATGAAAGCTAGCCACTTTGAGCAATGTGGGAAGTGCTGGGCAGTTTGGGACAACAGGGCCAAATGTCACTTTCACAGTCCCAAAGTGCCATTTTCACAGTAAAAAGGCCTGGTTCACTTTTGCTTAGCTTAGTCTGTAACTTGAAAACTATGTACCGTATGGCCCTATAAACTGTGTTGGGATGAAAGCTAGCCACTTTGAGCAATGTGGGAAGTGCTGGGGCAGTTTGGGACAACAGGGCCAAAATGTCACTTTCACAGTCCCAAAGTGCCATTTTCACAGTAAAAAGGCCTGGTTCACTTTTGCTTAGCTTAGTCTGTAACTTGAAAACTATGTACCGTATGGCCCTATAAACTGTGTTGGATGAAAGCTAGCCACTTTGAGCAATGTGGGAAGTGCTGGGGCAGTTTGGGACAACAGGGCAAAATGTCACTTTCACAGTCCCAAAGTGCCGTTTTCACAGTAAAAAAAGAAAGATTCATTTTGCTTAGCTTAGTCTGTAACTTGAAAACTATGTACCGTATGGCCTATAAACTGTGTTGGGATGAAAGCTAGCCACTTTGAGCAATGTGGGAAGTGCTGGGGCAGTTTGGGACAACAGGGCCAAAATGTCACTTTCACAGTCCCAAAGTGCCATTTTCACAGTAAAAAAGGCCTGGTTCACTTTTGCTTAGCTTAGTCTGTAACTTGAAAACTATGTACCGTATGGCCCTATAAACTGTGTTGGGATGAAAGCTAGCCACTTTGAGCAATGTGGGAAGTGCTGGGGCAGTTTGGGACAACATGGCCAAAATGTCACTTTCACAGTCCCAAAGTGCCATTTTCACAGTAAAAAGGCCTGGTTCACTTTTGCTTAGCTTAGTCTGTAACTTGAAAACTATGTACCGTATGGCCCTATAAACTGTGTTGGGATGAAAGCTAGCCACTTTGAGCAGTGTGGGAAGTGCTGGGGCAGTTTGGGACAACAGGGCCAAAATGTCACTTTCACAGTCCCAAAGTGCCATTTTCACAGTAAAAAGGCCTGGTTCACTTTTGCTTAGCTTAGTCTGTAACTTGAAAACTATGTACCGTATGGCCCTATAAACTGTGTTGGGATGAAAGCTAGCCACTTTGAGCATTGTGGCAAGAGCTGGGGCAGTTTGGGACAACAGGGAACGAACAGGCCAAAATGTCACTTTCACAGTCCCAAAGTGCCATTTTCACAGTAAAAAGGCCTGGTTCACTTTTGCTTAGCTTAGTCTGTAACTTGAAAACTATGTACCGTATGGCCCTATAAACTGTGTTGGGATGAAAGCTAGCCACTTTGAGCAATGTGGGAAGTGCTGGGGCAGTTTGGGACAACAGGGCCAAAATGTCACTTTCACAGTCCCAAAGTGCCATTTTCACAGTAAAAAGGCCTGGTTCACTTTTGCTTAGCTTAGTCTGTAACTTGAAAACTATGTACCGTATGGCCCTATAAACTGTGTTGGGATGAAAGCTAGCCACTTTGAGCAATGTGGGAAGTGCTGGGGCAGTTTGGGACAACAGGGCCAAAATGTCACTTTCACAGTCCCAAAGTGCCATTTTCACAGTAAAAAGGCCTGGTTCACTTTTGCTTAGCTTAGTCTGTAACTTGAAAACTATGTACCGTATGGCCCTATAAACTGTGTTGGGATGAAAGCTAGCCACTTTGAGCAATGTGGGAAGTGCTGGGGCAGTTTGGGACAACAGGGCCAAAATGTCACTTTCACAGTCCCAAAGTGCCGTTTTCACAGTAAAAAAAAAAAGATTCATTTTGCTTAGCTTAGTCTGTAACTTGAAAACTATGTACCGTATGGCCCTATAAACTGTGTTGGGATGAAAGCTAGCCACTTTGAGCAATGTGGGAAGTGCTGGGGCAGTTTGGGACAACAGGGCCAAAATGTCACTTTCACAGTCCCAAAGTGCCATTTTCACAGTAAAAAGGCCTGGTTCACTTTTGCTTAGCTTAGTCTGTAACTTGAAAACTATGTACCGTATGGCCCTATAAACTGTGTTGGGATGAAAGCTAGCCACTTTGAGCAGTGTGGGAAGTGCTGGGGCAGTTTGGGACAACAGGGCCAAAATGTCACTTTCACAGTCCCAAAGTGCCATTTTCACAGTTAAAAAAGGCCTGGTTCACTTTTGCTTAGCTTAGTCTGTAACTTGAAAACTATGTACCGTATGGCCCTATAAACTGTGTTGGGATGAAAGCTAGCCACTTTGAGCATTGTGGCAAGAGCTGGGGCAGTTTGGGACAACAGGGAACGAACAGGGCCAAAATGTCACTTTCACAGTCCCAAAGTGCCATTTTCACAGTAAAAAGGCCTGGTTCACTTTTGCTTAGCTTAGTCTGTAACTTGAAAACTATGTACCGTATGGCCCTATAAACTGTGTTGGGATGAAAGCTAGCCACTTTGAGCAATGTGGGAAGTGCTGGGGCAGTTTGGGACAACAGGGCCAAAATGTCACTTTCACAGTCCCAAAGTGCCATTTTCACAGTAAAAAGGCCTGGTTCACTTTTGCTTAGCTTAGTCTGTAACTTGAAAACTATGTACCGTATGGCCCTATAAACTGTGTTGGGATGAAAGCTAGCCACTTTGAGCAATGTGGGAAGTGCTGGGGCAGTTTGGGACAACAGGGCCAAAATGTCACTTTCACAGTCCCAAAGTGCCATTTTCACAGTAAAAGGCCTGGTTCAACTTTTGCTTAGCTTAGTCTGTAACTTGAAAACTATGTACCGTATGGCCCTATAAACTGTGTTGGGATGAAAGCTAGCCACTTTGAGCAATGTGGAAGTGCTGGGGCAGTTTGGGACAACAGGGCCAAAATGTCACTTTCACAGTCCCAAAGTGCCGTTTTCACAGTAAAAAAAAAAAGATTCATTTTGCTTAGCTTAGTCTGTAACTTGAAAACTATGTACCGTATGGCCCTATAAACTGTGTTGGGATGAAAGCTAGCCACTTTGAGCAATGTGGGAAGTGCTGGGGCAGTTTGGGACAACAGGGCCAAAATGTCACTTTCACAGTCCCAAAGTGCCATTTTCACAGTAAAAAAAAAAAGATTCATTTTGCTTAGCTTAGTCTGTAACTTGAAAACTATGTACCGTATGGCCCTATAAACTGTGTTGGGATGAAAGCTAGCCACTTTGAGCAATGTGGGAAGTGCTGGGGCAGTTTGGGACAACAGGGCCAAAATGTCACTTTCACAGTCCCAAAGTGCCATTTTCACAGTAAAAAGGCCTGGTTCACTTTTGCTTAGCTTAGTCTGTAACTTGAAAACTATGTACCGTATGGCCCTATAAACTGTGTTGGGATGAAAGCTAGCCACTTTGAGCAATGTGGGAAGTGCTGGGGCAGTTTGGGACAACAGGGCCAAAATGTCACTTTCACAGTCCCAAAGTGCCATTTTCACAGTAAAAAGGCCTGGTTCACTTTTGCTTAGCTTAGTCTGTAACTTGAAAACTATGTACCGTATGGCCCTATAAACTGTGTTGGGATGAAAGCTAGCCACTTTGAGCATTGTGGCAAGAGCTGGGGCAGTTTGGGACAACAGGGAACGAACAGGGCCAAAATGTCACTTTCACAGTCCCAAAGTGCCATTTTCACAGTAAAAAGGCCTGGTTCACTTTTGCTTAGCTTAGTCTGTAACTTGAAAACTATGTACCGTATGGCCCTATAAACTGTGTTGGGATGAAAGCTAGCCACTTTGAGCAATGTGGGAAGTGCTGGGGCAGTTTGGGACAACAGGGCCAAAATGTCACTTTCACAGTCCCAAAGTGCCATTTTCACAGTAAAAAGGCCTGGTTCACTTTTGCTTAGCTTAGTCTGTAACTTGAAAACTATGTACCGTATGGCCCTATAAACTGTGTTGGGATGAAAGCTAGCCACTTTGAGCAATGTGGGAAGTGCTGGGGCAGTTTGGGACAACAGGGCCAAAATGTCACTTTCACAGTCCCAAAGTACCATTTTCACAGTAAAAAGGCCTGGTTCACTTTTGCTTAGCTTAGTCTGTAACTTGAAAACTATGTACCGTATGGCCCTATAAACTGTGTTGGGATGAAAGCTAGCCACTTTGAGCAATGTGGGAAGTGCTGGGGCAGTTTGGGACAACAGGGCCAAAATGTCACTTTCACAGTCCCAAAGTGCCGTTTTCACAGTAAAAAAAAAAAGATTCATTTTGCTTAGCTTAGTCTGTAACTTGAAAACTATGTACCGTATGGCCCTATAAACTGTGTTGGGATGAAAGCTAGCCACTTTGAGCAATGTGGGAAGTGCTGGGGCAGTTTGGGACAACAGGGCCAAAATGTCACTTTCACAGTCCCAAAGTGCCATTTTCACAGTAAAAAGGCCTGGTTCACTTTTGCTTAGCTTAGTCTGTAACTTGAAAATTATGTACCGTATGGCCCTATAAACTGTGTTGGGATGAAAGCTAGCCACTTTGAGCAATGTGGGAAGTGCTGGGGCAGTTTGGGACAACAGGGCCAAAATGTCACTTTCACAGTCCCAAAGTGCCATTTTCACAGTAAAAAAAAACAGATTCATTTTGCTTAGCTTAGTCTGTAACTTGAAAACTATGTACCGTATGGCCCTATAAACTGTGTTGGGATGAAAGCTAGCCACTTTGAGCAATGTGGGAAGTGCTGGGGCAGTTTGGGACAACAGGGCCAAAATGTCACTTTCACAGTCCCAAAGTGCCGTTTTCACAGTAAAAAAAAAAAGATTCATTTTGCTTAGCTTTGTCTGTAACTTGAAAACTATGTACCGTATGGCCCTATAAACTGTGTTGGGATGAAAGCTAGCCACTTTGAGCAATGTGGGAAGTGCTGGGGCAGTTTGGGACAACAGGGCCAAAATGTCACTTTCACAGTCCCAAAGTGCCATTTTCACAGTAAAAAGGCCTGGTTCACTTTTGCTTAGCTTAGTCTGTAACTTGAAAACTATGTACCGTATGGCCCTATAAACTGTGTTGGGATGAAAGCTAGCCACTTTGAGCAATGTGGGAAGTGCTGGGGCAGTTTGGGACAACAGGGCCAAAATGTCACTTTCACAGTCCCAAAGTGCCATTTTCACAGTAAAAAGGCCTGGTTCACTTTTGCTTAGCTTAGTCTGTAACTTGAAAACTATGTACCGTATGGCCCTATAAACTGTGTTGGGATGAAAGCTAGCCACTTTGAGCATTGTGGCAAGAGCTGGGGCAGTTTGGGACAACAGGGAACGAACAGGGCCAAAATGTCACTTTCACAGTCCCAAAGTGCCATTTTCACAGTAAAAAGGCCTGGTTCACTTTTGCTTAGCTTAGTCTGTAACTTGAAAACTATGTACCGTATGGCCCTATAAACTGTGTTGGGATGAAAGCTAGCCACTTTGAGCAATGTGGGAAGTGCTGGGGCAGTTTGGGACAACAGGGCCAAAATGTCACTTTCACAGTCCCAAAGTGCCATTTTCACAGTAAAAAGGCCTGGTTCACTTTTGCTTAGCTTAGTCTGTAACTTGAAAACTATGTACCGTATGGCCCTATAAACTGTGTTGGGATGAAAGCTAGCCACTTTGAGCAATGTGGGAAGTGCTGGGGCAGTTTGGGACAACAGGGCCAAAATGTCACTTTCACAGTCCCAAAGTGCCATTTTCACAGTAAAAAGGCCTGGTTCACTTTTGCTTAGCTTAGTCTGTAACTTGAAAACTATGTACCGTATGGCCCTATAAACTGTGTTGGGATGAAAGCTAGCCACTTTGAGCAATGTGGGAAGTGCTGGGGCAGTTTGGGACAACAGGGCCAAAATGTCACTTTCACAGTCCCAAAGTGCCATTTTCACAGTAAAAAGGCCTGGTTCACTTTTGCTTAGCTTAGTCTGTAACTTGAAAACTATGTACCGTATGGCCCTATAAACTGTGTTGGGATGAAAGCTAGCCACTTTGAGCAATGTGGGAAGTGCTGGGGCAGTTTGGGACAACAGGGCCAAAATGTCACTTTCACAGTCCCAAAGTGCCGTTTTCACAGTAAAAAAAAAAAGATTCATTTTGCTTAGCTTAGTCTGTAACTTGAAAACTATGTACCGTATGGCCCTATAAACTGTGTTGGGATGAAAGCTAGCCACTTTGAGCAATGTGGGAAGTGCTGGGGCAGTTTGGGACAACAGGGCCAAAATGTCACTTTCACAGTCCCAAAGTGCCATTTTCACAGTAAAAAGGCCTGGTTCACTTTTGCTTAGCTTAGTCTGTAACTTGAAAACTATGTACCGTATGGCCCTATAAACTGTGTTGGGATGAAAGCTAGCCACTTTGAGCAATGTGGGAAGTGCTGGGGCAGTTTGGGACAACATGGCCAAAATGTCACTTTCACAGTCCCAAAGTGCCATTTTCACAGTAAAAAGGCCTGGTTCACTTTTGCTTAGCTTAGTCTGTAACTTGAAAACTATGTACCGTATGGCCCTATAAACTGTGTTGGGATGAAAGCTAGCCACTTTGAGCAGTGTGGGAAGTGCTGGGGCAGTTTGGGACAACAGGGCCAAAATGTCACTTTCACAGTCCCAAAGTGCCATTTTCACAGTAAAAAGGCCTGGTTCACTTTTGCTTAGCTTAGTCTGTAACTTGAAAACTATGTACCGTATGGCCCTATAAACTGTGTTGGGATGAAAGCTAGCCACTTTGAGCATTGTGGCAAGAGCTGGGGCAGTTTGGGACAACAGGGAACGAACAGGGCCAAAATGTCACTTTCACAGTCCCAAAGTGCCATTTTCACAGTAAAAAGGCCTGGTTCACTTTTGCTTAGCTTAGTCTGTAACTTGAAAACTATGTACCGTATGGCCCTATAAACTGTGTTGGGATGAAAGCTAGCCACTTTGAGCAATGTGGGAAGTGCTGGGGCAGTTTGGGACAACAGGGCCAAAATGTCACTTTCACAGTCCCAAAGTGCCATTTTCACAGTAAAAAGGCCTGGTTCACTTTTGCTTAGCTTAGTCTGTAACTTGAAAACTATGTACCGTATGGCCCTATAAACTGTGTTGGGATGAAAGCTAGCCACTTTGAGCAATGTGGGAAGTGCTGGGGCAGTTTGGGACAACAGGGCCAAAATGTCACTTTCACAGTCCCAAAGTGCCATTTTCACAGTAAAAAGGCCTGGTTCACTTTTGCTTAGCTTAGTCTGTAACTTGAAAACTATGTACCGTATGGCCCTATAAACTGTGTTGGGATGAAAGCTAGCCACTTTGAGCAATGTGGGAAGTGCTGGGGCAGTTTGGGACAACAGGGCCAAAATGTCACTTTCACAGTCCCAAAGTGCCGTTTTCACAGTAAAAAAAAAAAGATTCATTTTGCTTAGCTTAGTCTGTAACTTGAAAACTATGTACCGTATGGCCCTATAAACTGTGTTGGGATGAAAGCTAGCCACTTTGAGCAATGTGGGAAGTGCTGGGGCAGTTTGGGACAACAGGGCCAAAATGTCACTTTCACAGTCCCAAAGTGCCATTTTCACAGTAAAAAGGCCTGGTTCACTTTTGCTTAGCTTAGTCTGTAACTTGAAAACTATGTACCGTATGGCCCTATAAACTGTGTTGGGATGAAAGCTAGCCACTTTGAGCAGTGTGGGAAGTGCTGGGGCAGTTTGGGACAACAGGGCCAAAATGTCACTTTCACAGTCCCAAAGTGCCATTTTCACAGTAAAAAGGCCTGGTTCACTTTTGCTTAGCTTAGTCTGTAACTTGAAAACTATGTACCGTATGGCCCTATAAACTGTGTTGGGATGAAAGCTAGCCACTTTGAGCATTGTGGCAAGAGCTGGGGCAGTTTGGGACAACAGGGAACGAACAGGGCCAAAATGTCACTTTCACAGTCCCAAAGTGCCATTTTCACAGTAAAAAGGCCTGGTTCACTTTTGCTTAGCTTAGTCTGTAACTTGAAAACTATGTACCGTATGGCCCTATAAACTGTGTTGGGATGAAAGCTAGCCACTTTGAGCAATGTGGGAAGTGCTGGGGCAGTTTGGGACAACAGGGCCAAAATGTCACTTTCACAGTCCCAAAGTGCCATTTTCACAGTAAAAAGGCCTGGTTCACTTTTGCTTAGCTTAGTCTGTAACTTGAAAACTATGTACCGTATGGCCCTATAAACTGTGTTGGGATGAAAGCTAGCCACTTTGAGCAATGTGGGAAGTGCTGGGGCAGTTTGGGACAACAGGGCCAAAATGTCACTTTCACAGTCCCAAAGTGCCATTTTCACAGTAAAAAGGCCTGGTTCACTTTTGCTTAGCTTAGTCTGTAACTTGAAAACTATGTACCGTATGGCCCTATAAACTGTGTTGGGATGAAAGCTAGCCACTTTGAGCAATGTGGGAAGTGCTGGGGCAGTTTGGGACAACAGGGCCAAAATGTCACTTTCACAGTCCCAAAGTGCCGTTTTCACAGTAAAAAAAAAAAGATTCATTTTGCTTAGCTTAGTCTGTAACTTGAAAACTATGTACCGTATGGCCCTATAAACTGTGTTGGGATGAAAGCTAGCCACTTTGAGCAATGTGGGAAGTGCTGGGGCAGTTTGGGACAACAGGGCCAAAATGTCACTTTCACAGTCCCAAAGTGCCATTTTCACAGTAAAAAGGCCTGGTTCACTTTTGCTTAGCTTAGTCTGTAACTTGAAAACTATGTACCGTATGGCCCTATAAACTGTGTTGGGATGAAAGCTAGCCACTTTGAGCAATGTGGGAAGTGCTGGGGCAGTTTGGGACAACAGGGCCAAAATGTCACTTTCACAGTCCCAAAGTGCCATTTTCACAGTAAAAAGGCCTGGTTCACTTTTGCTTAGCTTAGTCTGTAACTTGAAAACTATGTACCGTATGGCCCTATAAACTGTGTTGGGATGAAAGCTAGCCACTTTGAGCAATGTGGGAAGTGCTGGGGCAGTTTGGGACAACAGGGCCAAAATGTCACTTTCACAGTCCCAAAGTGCCATTTTCACAGTAAAAAAAAAACAGATTCATTTTGCTTAGCTTAGTCTGTAACTTGAAAACTATGTACCGTATGGCCCTATAAACTGTGTTGGGATGAAAGCTAGCCACTTTGAGCAATGTGGGAAGTGCTGGGGCAGTTTGGGACAACAGGGCCAAAATGTCACTTTCACAGTCCCAAAGTGCCATTTTCACAGTAAAAAGGCCTGGTTCACTTTTGCTTAGCTTAGTCTGTAACTTGAAAACTATGTACCGTATGGCCCTATAAACTGTGTTGGGATGAAAGCTAGCCACTTTGAGCAATGTGGGAAGTGCTGGGGCAGTTTGGGACAACAGGGCCAAAATGTCACTTTCACAGTCCCAAAGTGCCATTTTCACAGTAAAAAAAAACAGATTAATTTTGCTTAGCTTAGTCTGTAACTTGAAAACTATGTACCGTATGGCCCTATAAACTGTGTTGGGATGAAAGCTAGCCACTTTGAGCAATGTGGGAAGTGCTGGGGCAGTTTGGGACAACAGGGCCAAAATGTCACTTTCACAGTCCCAAAGTGCCGTTTTCACAGTAAAAAAAAAAAGATTCATTTTGCTTAGCTTTGTCTGTAACTTGAAAACTATGTACCGTATGGCCCTATAAACTGTGTTGGGATGAAAGCTAGCCACTTTGAGCAATGTGGGAAGTGCTGGGGCAGTTTGGGACAACAGGGCCAAAATGTCACTTTCACAGTCCCAAAGTGCCATTTTCACAGTAAAAAGGCCTGGTTCACTTTTGCTTAGCTTAGTCTGTAACTTGAAAACTATGTACCGTATGGCCCTATAAACTGTGTTGGGATGAAAGCTAGCCACTTTGAGCAATGTGGGAAGTGCTGGGGCAGTTTGGGACAACAGGGCCAAAATGTCACTTTCACAGTCCCAAAGTGCCATTTTCACAGTAAAAAGGCCTGGTTCACTTTTGCTTAGCTTAGTCTGTAACTTGAAAACTATGTACCGTATGGCCCTATAAACTGTGTTGGGATGAAAGCTAGCCACTTTGAGCATTGTGGCAAGAGCTGGGGCAGTTTGGGACAACAGGGAACGAACAGGGCCAAAATGTCACTTTCACAGTCCCAAAGTGCCATTTTCACAGTAAAAAGGCCTGGTTCACTTTTGCTTAGCTTAGTCTGTAACTTGAAAACTATGTACCGTATGGCCCTATAAACTGTGTTGGGATGAAAGCTAGCCACTTTGAGCAATGTGGAAAGTGCTGGGGCAGTTTGGGACAACAGGGCCAAAATGTCACTTTCACAGTCCCAAAGTGCCATTTTCACAGTAAAAAGGCCTGGTTCACTTTTGCTTAGCTTAGTCTGTAACTTGAAAACTATGTACCGTATGGCCCTATAAACTGTGTTGGGATGAAAGCTAGCCACTTTGAGCAATGTGGGAAGTGCTGGGGCAGTTTGGGACAACAGGGCCAAAATGTCACTTTCACAGTCCCAAAGTGCCATTTTCACAGTAAAAAGGCCTGGTTCACTTTTGCTTAGCTTAGTCTGTAACTTGAAAACTATGTACCGTATGGCCCTATAAACTGTGTTGGGATGAAAGCTAGCCACTTTGAGCAGTGTGGGAAGTGCTGGGGCAGTTTGGGACAACAGGGCCAAAATGTCACTTTCACAGTCCCAAAGTGCCATTTTCACAGTAAAAAGGCCTGGTTCACTTTTGCTTAGCTTAGTCTGTAACTTGAAAACTATGTACCGTATGGCCCTATAAACTGTGTTGGGATGAAAGCTAGCCACTTTGAGCATTGTGGCAAGAGCTGGGGCAGTTTGGGACAACAGGGAACGAACAGGGCCAAAATGTCACTTTCACAGTCCCAAAGTGCCATTTTCACAGTAAAAAGGCCTGGTTCACTTTTGCTTAGCTTAGTCTGTAACTTGAAAACTATGTACCGTATGGCCCTATAAACTGTGTTGGGATGAAAGCTAGCCACTTTGAGCAATGTGGGAAGTGCTGGGGCAGTTTGGGACAACAGGGCCAAAATGTCACTTTCACAGTCCCAAAGTGCCATTTTCACAGTAAAAAGGCCTGGTTCACTTTTGCTTAGCTTAGTCTGTAACTTGAAAACTATGTACCGTATGGCCCTATAAACTGTGTTGGGATGAAAGCTAGCCACTTTGAGCAATGTGGGAAGTGCTGGGGCAGTTTGGGACAACAGGGCCAAAATGTCACTTTCACAGTCCCAAAGTGCCATTTTCACAGTAAAAAGGCCTGGTTCACTTTTGCTTAGCTTAGTCTGTAACTTGAAAACTATGTACCGTATGGCCCTATAAACTGTGTTGGGATGAAAGCTAGCCACTTTGAGCAATGTGGGAAGTGCTGGGGCAGTTTGGGACAACAGGGCCAAAATGTCACTTTCACAGTCCCAAAGTGCCGTTTTCACAGTAAAAAAAAAAAGATTCATTTTGCTTAGCTTAGTCTGTAACTTGAAAACTATGTACCGTATGGCCCTATAAACTGTGTTGGGATGAAAGCTAGCCACTTTGAGCAATGTGGGAAGTGCTGGGGCAGTTTGGGACAACAGGGCCAAAATGTCACTTTCACAGTCCCAAAGTGCCATTTTCACAGTAAAAAGGCCTGGTTCACTTTTGCTTAGCTTAGTCTGTAACTTGAAAACTATGTACCGTATGGCCCTATAAACTGTGTTGGGATGAAAGCTAGCCACTTTGAGCAATGTGGGAAGTGCTGGGGCAGTTTGGGACAACAGGGCCAAAATGTCACTTTCACAGTCCCAAAGTGCCATTTTCACAGTAAAAAGGCCTGGTTCACTTTTGCTTAGCTTAGTCTGTAACTTGAAAACTATGTACCGTATGGCCCTATAAACTGTGTTGGGATGAAAGCTAGCCACTTTGAGCAGTGTGGGAAGTGCTGGGGCAGTTTGGGACAACAGGGCCAAAATGTCACTTTCACAGTCCCAAAGTGCCATTTTCACAGTAAAAAGGCCTGGTTCACTTTTGCTTAGCTTAGTCTGTAACTTGAAAACTATGTACCGTATGGCCCTATAAACTGTGTTGGGATGAAAGCTAGCCAATTTGAGCATTGTGGCAAGAGCTGGGGCAGTTTGGGACAACAGGGAACGAACAGGGCCAAAATGTCACTTTCACAGTCCCAAAGTGCCATTTTCACAGTAAAAAGGCCTGGTTCACTTTTGCTTAGCTTAGTCTGTAACTTGAAAACTATGTACCGTATGGCCCTATAAACTGTGTTGGGATGAAAGCTAGCCACTTTGAGCAATGTGGGAAGTGCTGGGGCAGTTTGGGACAACAGGGCCAAAATGTCACTTTCACAGTCCCAAAGTGCCATTTTCACAGTAAAAAGGCCTGGTTCACTTTTGCTTAGCTTAGTCTGTAACTTGAAAACTATGTACCGTATGGCCCTATAAACTGTGTTGGGATGAAAGCTAGCCACTTTGAGCAATGTGGGAAGTGCTGGGGCAGTTTGGGACAACAGGGCCAAAATGTCACTTTCACAGTCCCAAAGTGCCATTTTCACAGTAAAAAGGCCTGGTTCACTTTTGCTTAGCTTAGTCTGTAACTTGAAAACTATGTACCGTATGGCCCTATAAACTGTGTTGGGATGAAAGCTAGCCACTTTGAGCAGTGTGGGAAGTGCTGGGGCAGTTTGGGACAACAGGGCCAAAATGTCACTTTCACAGTCCCAAAGTGCCATTTTCACAGTAAAAAGGCCTGGTTCACTTTTGCTTAGCTTAGTCTGTAACTTGAAAACTATGTACCGTATGGCCCTATAAACTGTGTTGGGATGAAAGCTAGCCAATTTGAGCATTGTGGCAAGAGCTGGGGCAGTTTGGGACAACAGGGAACGAACAGGGCCAAAATGTCACTTTCACAGTCCCAAAGTGCCATTTTCACAGTAAAAAGGCCTGGTTCACTTTTGCTTAGCTTAGTCTGTAACTTGAAAACTATGTACCGTATGGCCCTATAAACTGTGTTGGGATGAAAGCTAGCCACTTTGAGCAATGTGGGAAGTGCTGGGGCAGTTTGGGACAACAGGGCCAAAATGTCACTTTCACAGTCCCAAAGTGCCATTTTCACAGTAAAAAGGCCTGGTTCACTTTTGCTTAGCTTAGTCTGTAACTTGAAAACTATGTACCGTATGGCCCTATAAACTGTGTTGGGATGAAAGCTAGCCACTTTGAGCAATGTGGGAAGTGCTGGGGCAGTTTGGGACAACAGGGCCAAAATGTCACTTTCACAGTCCCAAAGTGCCATTTTCACAGTAAAAAGGCCTGGTTCACTTTTGCTTAGCTTAGTCTGTAACTTGAAAACTATGTACCGTATGGCCCTATAAACTGTGTTGGGATGAAAGCTAGCCACTTTGAGCAATGTGGGAAGTGCTGGGGCAGTTTGGGACAACAGGGCCAAAATGTCACTTTCACAGTCCCAAAGTGCCGTTTTCACAGTAAAAAAAAAAAGATTCATTTTGCTTAGCTTAGTCTGTAACTTGAAAACTATGTACCGTATGGCCCTATAAACTGTGTTGGGATGAAAGCTAGCCACTTTGAGCAATGTGGGAAGTGCTGGGGCAGTTTGGGACAACAGGGCCAAAATGTCACTTTCACAGTCCCAAAGTGCCATTTTCACAGTAAAAAGGCCTGGTTCACTTTTGCTTAGCTTAGTCTGTAACTTGAAAACTATGTACCGTATGGCCCTATAAACTGTGCCCTATAAACTGTGTTGGGATGAAAGCTAGCCACTTTGAGCAATGTGGGAAGTGCTGGGGCAGTTTGGGACAACAGGGCCAAAATGTCACTTTCACAGTCCAAAGTGCCATTTTCACAGTAAAAAAGGCCTGGTTCACTTTTGCTTAGCTTAGTCTGTAACTTGAAAACTATGTACCGTATGGCCCTATAAACTGTGTTGGGATGAAAGCTAGCCACTTTGAGCAATGTGGGAAGTGCTGGGGCAGTTTGGGACAACAGGGCCAAAATGTCACTTCACAGTCCCAAAGTGCCGTTTTCACAGTAAAAAAGAAAAGGATTCACTTTTGCTTAGCTTAGTCTGTAACTTGAAAACTATGTACCGTATGGCCCTATAAACTGTGTTGGGATGAAAGCTAGCCACTTTGAGCAATGTGGGAAGTGCTGGGGCAGTTTGGGACAACAGGGCCAAAATGTCACTTTCACAGTCCCAAAGTGCCATTTTCACAGTAAAAAGGCCTGGTTCACTTTTGCTTAGCTTAGTCTGTAACTTGAAAACTATGTACCGTATGGCCCTATAAACTGTGTTGGGATGAAAGCTAGCCACTTTGAGCAATGTGGGAAGTGCTGGGGCAGTTTGGGACAACAGGGCCAAAATGTCACTTTCACAGTCCCAAAGTGCCATTTTCACAGTAAAAAGGCCTGGTTCACTTTTGCTTAGCTTAGTCTGTAACTTGAAAACTATGTACCGTATGGCCCTATAAACTGTGTTGGGATGAAAGCTAGCCACTTTGAGCAATGTGGGAAGTGCTGGGGCAGTTTGGGACAACAGGGCCAAAATGTCACTTTCACAGTCCCAAAGTGCCATTTTCACAGTAAAAAGGCCTGGTTCACTTTTGCTTAGCTTAGTCTGTAACTTGAAAACTATGTACCGTATGGCCCTATAAACTGTGTTGGGATGAAAGCTAGCCACTTTGAGCAATGTGGGAAGTGCTGGGGCAGTTTGGGACAACAGAGGGCCAAAATGTCACTTTCACAGTCCCAAAGTGCCATTTTCACAGTAAAAAGGCCTGGTTCACTTTTGCTTAGCTTAGTCTGTAACTTGAAAACTATGTACCGTATGGCCCTATAAACTGTGTTGGGATGAAAGCTAGCCACTTTGAGCAATGTGGGAAGTGCTGGGGCAGTTTGGGACAACAGGGCCAAAATGTCACTTTCACAGTCCCAAAGTGCCATTTTCACAGTAAAAAGGCCTGGTTCACTTTTGCTTAGCTTAGTCTGTAACTTGAAAACTATGTACCGTATGGCCCTATAAACTGTGTTGGGATGAAAGCTAGCCACTTTGAGCAATGTGGGAAGTGCTGGGGCAGTTTGGGACAACAGGGCCAAAATGTCACTTTCACAGTCCCAAAGTGCCATTTTCACAGTAAAAAGGCCTGGTTCACTTTTGCTTAGCTTAGTCTGTAACTTGAAAACTATGTACCGTATGGCCCTATAAACTGTGTTGGGATGAAAGCTAGCCACTTTGAGCAATGTGGGAAGTGCTGGGGCAGTTTGGGACAACAGGGCCAAAATGTCACTTTCACAGTCCCAAAGTGCCATTTTCACAGTAAAAAGGCCTGGTTCACTTTTGCTTAGCTTAGTCTGTAACTTGAAAACTATGTACCGTATGGCCCTATAAACTGTGTTGGGATGAAAGCTAGCCACTTTGAGCAATGTGGGAAGTGCTGGGGCAGTTTGGGACAACAGGGCCAAAATGTCACTTTCACAGTCCCAAAGTGCCATTTTCACAGTAAAAAGGCCTGGTTCACTTTTGCTTAGCTTAGTCTGTAACTTGAAAACTATGTACCGTATGGCCCTATAAACTGTGTTGGGATGAAAGCTAGCCACTTTGAGCAATGTGGGAAGTGCTGGGGCAGTTTGGGACAACAGGGCCAAAATGTCACTTTCACAGTCCCAAAGTGCCATTTTCACAGTAAAAAGGCCTGGTTCACTTTTGCTTAGCTTAGTCTGTAACTTGAAAACTATGTACCGTATGGCCCTATAAACTGTGTTGGGATGAAAGCTAGCCACTTTGAGCAAGTGTGGGAAGTGCTGGGGCAGTTTGGGACAACAGGGCCAAAATGTCACTTTCACAGTCCCAAAGTGCCATTTTCACAGTAAAAAAAAAACAGATTCATTTTGCTTAGCTTAGTCTGTAACTTGAAAACTATGTACCGTATGGCCCTATAAACTGTGTTGGGATGAAAGCTAGCCACTTTGAGCAATGTGGGAAGTGCTGGGGCAGTTTGGGACAACAGGGCCAAAATGTCACTTTCACAGTCCCAAAGTGCCATTTTCACAGTAAAAAGGCCTGGTTCACTTTTGCTTAGCTTAGTCTGTAACTTGAAAACTATGTACCGTATGGCCCTATAAACTGTGTTGGGATGAAAGCTAGCCACTTTGAGCAATGTGGGAAGTGCTGGGGCAGTTTGGGACAACAGGGCCAAAATGTCACTTTCACAGTCCCAAAGTGCCATTTTCACAGTAAAAAGGCCTGGTTCACTTTTGCTTAGCTTAGTCTGTAACTTGAAAACTATGTACCGTATGGCCCTATAAACTGTGTTGGGATGAAAGCTAGCCACTTTGAGCAATGTGGGAAGTGCTGGGGCAGTTTGGGACAACAGGGCCAAAATGTCACTTTCACAGTCCCAAAGTGCCATTTTCACAGTAAAAAAAAAACAGATTCATTTTGCTTAGCTTAGTCTGTAACTTGAAAACTATGTACCGTATGGCCCTATAAACTGTGTTGGGATGAAAGCTAGCCACTTTGAGCAATGTGGGAAGTGCTGGGGCAGTTTGGGACAACAGGGCCAAAATGTCACTTTCACAGTCCCAAAGTGCCATTTTCACAGTAAAAAGGCCTGGTTCACTTTTGCTTAGCTTAGTCTGTAACTTGAAAACTATGTACCGTATGGCCCTATAAACTGTGTTGGGATGAAAGCTAGCCACTTTGAGCAATGTGGGAAGTGCTGGGGCAGTTTGGGACAACAGGGCCAAAATGTCACTTTCACAGTCCCAAAGTGCCATTTTCACAGTAAAAAAAACCAGATTCATTTTGCTTAGCTTAGTCTGTAACTTGAAAACTATGTACCGTATGGCCCTATAAACTGTGTTGGGATGAAAGCTAGCCACTTTGAGCAATGTGGGAAGTGCTGGGGCAGTTTGGGACAACAGGGCCAAAATGTCACTTTCACAGTCCCAAAGTGCCGTTTTCACAGTAAAAAAAAAAAGATTCATTTTGCTTAGCTTTGTCTGTAACTTGAAAACTATGTACCGTATGGCCTTATAAACTGTGTTGGGATGAAAGCTAGCCACTTTGAGCAATGTGGGAAGTGCTGGGGCAGTTTGGGACAACAGGGCCAAAATGTCACTTTCACAGTCCCAAAGTGCCATTTTCACAGTAAAAAGGCCTGGTTCACTTTTGCTTAGCTTAGTCTGTAACTTGAAAACTATGTACCGTATGGCCCTATAAACTGTGTTGGGATGAAAGCTAGCCACTTTGAGCAATGTGGGAAGTGCTGGGGCAGTTTGGGACAACAGGGCCAAAATGTCACTTTCACAGTCCCAAAGTGCCATTTTCACAGTAAAAAGGCCTGGTTCACTTTTGCTTAGCTTAGTCTGTAACTTGAAAACTATGTACCGTATGGCCCTATAAACTGTGTTGGGATGAAAGCTAGCCACTTTGAGCATTGTGGCAAGAGCTGGGGCAGTTTGGGACAACAGGGAACGAACAGGGCCAAAATGTCACTTTCACAGTCCCAAAGTGCCATTTTCACAGTAAAAAGGCCTGGTTCACTTTTGCTTAGCTTAGTCTGTAACTTGAAAACTATGTACCGTATGGCCCTATAAACTGTGTTGGGATGAAAGCTAGCCACTTTGAGCAATGTGGGAAGTGCTGGGGCAGTTTGGGACAACAGGGCCAAAATGTCACTTTCACAGTCCCAAAGTGCCATTTTCACAGTAAAAAGGCCTGGTTCACTTTTGCTTAGCTTAGTCTGTAACTTGAAAACTATGTACCGTTATGGCCCTATAAACTGTGTTGGGATGAAAGCTAGCCACTTTGAGCAATGTGGGAAGTGCTGGGGCAGTTTGGGACAACAGGGCCAAAATGTCACTTTCACAGTCCCAAAGTGCCATTTTCACAGTAAAAAGGCCTGGTTCACTTTTGCTTAGCTTAGTCTGTAACTTGAAAACTATGTACCGTATGGCCCTATAAACTGTGTTGGGATGAAAGCTAGCCACTTTGAGCAGTGTGGGAAGTGCTGGGGCAGTTTGGGACAACAGGGCCAAAATGTCACTTTCACAGTCCCAAAGTGCCATTTTCACAGTAAAAAGGCCTGGTTCACTTTTGCTTAGCTTAGTCTGTAACTTGAAAACTATGTACCGTATGGCCCTATAAACTGTGTTGGGATGAAAGCTAGCCACTTTGAGCATTGTGGCAAGAGCTGGGGCAGTTTGGGACAACAGGGAACGAACAGGGCCAAAATGTCACTTTCACAGTCCCAAAGTGCCATTTTCACAGTAAAAAGGCCTGGTTCACTTTTGCTTAGCTTAGTCTGTAACTTGAAAACTATGTACCGTATGGCCCTATAAACTGTGTTGGGATGAAAGCTAGCCACTTTGAGCAATGTGGGAAGTGCTGGGGCAGTTTGGGACAACAGGGCCAAAATGTCACTTTCACAGTCCCAAAGTGCCATTTTCACAGTAAAAAGGCCTGGTTCACTTTTGCTTAGCTTAGTCTGTAACTTGAAAACTATGTACCGTATGGCCCTATAAACTGTGTTGGGATGAAAGCTAGCCACTTTGAGCAATGTGGGAAGTGCTGGGGCAGTTTGGGACAACAGGGCCAAAATGTCACTTTCACAGTCCCAAAGTGCCGTTTTCACAGTAAAAAAAAAAGATTCATTTTGCTTAGCTTAGTCTGTAACTTGAAAACTATGTACCGTATGGCCCTATAAACTGTGTTGGGATGAAAGCTAGCCACTTTGAGCAATGTGGGAAGTGCTGGGGCAGTTTGGGACAACAGGGCCAAAATGTCACTTTCACAGTCCCAAAGTGCCATTTTCACAGTAAAAAGGCCTGGTTCACTTTTGCTTAGCTTAGTCTGTAACTTGAAAACTATGTACCGTATGGCCCTATAAACTGTGTTGGGATGAAAGCTAGCCACTTTGAGCAATGTGGGAAGTGCTGGGGCAGTTTGGGACAACAGGGCCAAAATGTCACTTTCACAGTCCCAAAGTGCCATTTTCACAGTAAAAAGGCCTGGTTCACTTTTGCTTAGCTTAATCTGTAACTTGAAAACTATGTACCGTATGGCCCTATAAACTGTGTTGGGATGAAAGCTAGCCACTTTGAGCAGTGTGGGAAGTGCTGGGGCAGTTTGGGACAACAGGGCCAAAATGTCACTTTCACAGTCCCAAAGTGCCATTTTCACAGTAAAAAGGCCTGGTTCACTTTTGCTTAGCTTAGTCTGTAACTTGAAAACTATGTACCGTATGGCCCTATAAACTGTGTTGGGATGAAAGCTAGCCACTTTGAGCATTGTGGCAAGAGCTGGGGCAGTTTGGGACAACAGGGAACGAACTGGGCCAAAATTTCACTTTCACAGTCCCAAAGTGCCATTTTCACAGTAAAAAGGCCTGGTTCACTTTTGCTTAGCTTAGTCTGTAACTTGAAAACTATGTACCGTATGGCCCTATAAACTGTGTTGGGATGAAAGCTAGCCACTTTGAGCAATGTGGGAAGTGCTGGGGCAGTTTGGGACAACAGGGCCAAAATGTCACTTTCACAGTCCCAAAGTGCCATTTTCACAGTAAAAAGGCCTGGTTCACTTTTGCTTAGCTTAGTCTGTAACTTGAAAACTATGTACCGTATGGCCCTATAAACTGTGTTGGGATGAAAGCTAGCCACTTTGAGCAATGTGGGAAGTGCTGGGGCAGTTTGGGACAACAGGGCCAAAATGTCACTTTCACAGTCCCAAAGTGCCATTTTCACAGTAAAAAGGCCTGGTTCACTTTTGCTTAGCTTAGTCTGTAACTTGAAAACTATGTACCGTATGGCCCTATAAACTGTGTTGGGATGAAAGCTAGCCACTTTGAGCAATGTGGGAAGTGCTGGGGCAGTTTGGGACAACAGGGCCAAAATGTCACTTTCACAGTCCCAAAGTGCCATTTTCACAGTAAAAAGGCCTGGTTCACTTTTGCTTAGCTTAGTCTGTAACTTGAAAACTATGTACCGTATGGCCCTATAAACTGTGTTGGGATGAAAGCTAGCCACTTTGAGCAATGTGGGAAGTGCTGGGGCAGTTTGGGACAACAGGGCCAAAATGTCACTTTCACAGTCCCAAAGTGCCATTTTCACAGTAAAAAGGCCTGGTTCACTTTTGCTTAGCTTAGTCTGTAACTTGAAAACTATGTACCGTATGGCCCTATAAACTGTGTTGGGATGAAAGCTAGCCACTTTGAGCAATGTGGGAAGTGCTGGGGCAGTTTGGGACAACAGGGCCAAAATGTCACTTTCACAGTCCCAAAGTGCCATTTTCACAGTAAAAAGGCCTGGTTCACTTTTGCTTAGCTTAGTCTGTAACTTGAAAACTATGTACCGTATGGCCCTATAAACTGTGTTGGGATGAAAGCTAGCCACTTTGAGCAGTGTGGGAAGTGCTGGGGCAGTTTGGGACAACAGGGCCAAAATGTCACTTTCACAGTCCCAAAGTGCCATTTTCACAGTAAAAAAAAACAGATTCATTTTGCTTAGCTTAGTCTGTAACTTGAAAACTATGTACCGTATGGCCCTATAAACTGTGTTGGGATGAAAGCTAGCCACTTTGAGCAATGTGGGAAGTGCTGGGGCAGTTTGGGACAACAGGGCCAAAATGTCACTTTCACAGTCCCAAAGTGCCGTTTTCACAGTAAAAAAAAAAGATTCATTTTGCTTAGCTTTGTCTGTAACTTGAAAACTATGTACCGTATGGCCTTATAAACTGTGTTGGGATGAAAGCTAGCCACTTTGAGCAATGTGGGAAGTGCTGGGGCAGTTTGGGACAACAGGGCCAAAATGTCACTTTCACAGTCCCAAAGTGCCATTTTCACAGTAAAAAGGCCTGGTTCACTTTTGCTTAGCTTAGTCTGTAACTTGAAAACTATGTACCGTATGGCCCTATAAACTGTGTTGGGATGAAAGCTAGCCACTTTGAGCAATGTGGGAAGTGCTGGGGCAGTTTGGGACAACAGGGCCAAAATGTCACTTTCACAGTCCCAAAGTGCCATTTTCACAGTAAAAAGGCCTGGTTCACTTTTGCTTAGCTTAGTCTGTAACTTGAAAACTATGTACCGTATGGCCCTATAAACTGTGTTGGGATGAAAGCTAGCCACTTTGAGCATTGTGGCAAGAGCTGGGGCAGTTTGGGACAACAGGGAACGAACAGGGCCAAAATGTCACTTTCACAGTCCCAAAGTGCCATTTTCACAGTAAAAAGGCCTGGTTCACTTTTGCTTAGCTTAGTCTGTAACTTGAAAACTATGTACCGTATGGCCCTATAAACTGTGTTGGGATGAAAGCTAGCCACTTTGAGCAATGTGGGAAGTGCTGGGGCAGTTTGGGACAACAGGGCCAAAATGTCACTTTCACAGTCCCAAAGTGCCATTTTCACAGTAAAAAGGCCTGGTTCACTTTTGCTTAGCTTAGTCTGTAACTTGAAAACTATGTACCGTATGGCCCTATAAACTGTGTTGGGATGAAAGCTAGCCACTTTGAGCAATGTGGGAAGTGCTGGGGCAGTTTGGGACAACAGGGCCAAAATGTCACTTTCACAGTCCCAAAGTGCCATTTTCACAGTAAAAAGGCCTGGTTCACTTTTGCTTAGCTTAGTCTGTAACTTGAAAACTATGTACCGTATGGCCCTATAAACTGTGTTGGGATGAAAGCTAGCCACTTTGAGCAGTGTGGGAAGTGCTGGGGCAGTTTGGGACAACAGGGCCAAAATGTCACTTTCACAGTCCCAAAGTGCCATTTTCACAGTAAAAAGGCCTGGTTCACTTTTGCTTAGCTTAGTCTGTAACTTGAAAACTATGTACCGTATGGCCCTATAAACTGTGTTGGGATGAAAGCTAGCCACTTTGAGCATTGTGGCAAGAGCTGGGGCAGTTTGGGACAACAGGGAACGAACAGGGCCAAAATGTCACTTTCACAGTCCCAAAGTGCCATTTTCACAGTAAAAAGGCCTGGTTCACTTTTGCTTAGCTTAGTCTGTAACTTGAAAACTATGTACCGTATGGCCCTATAAACTGTGTTGGGATGAAAGCTAGCCACTTTGAGCAATGTGGGAAGTGCTGGGGCAGTTTGGGACAACAGGGCCAAAATGTCACTTTCACAGTCCCAAAGTGCCATTTTCACAGTAAAAAGGCCTGGTTCACTTTTGCTTAGCTTAGTCTGTAACTTGAAAACTATGTACCGTATGGCCCTATAAACTGTGTTGGGATGAAAGCTAGCCACTTTGAGCAATGTGGGAAGTGCTGGGGCAGTTTGGGACAACAGGGCCAAAATGTCACTTTCACAGTCCCAAAGTGCCGTTTTCACAGTAAAAAAAAAAGATTCATTTTGCTTAGCTTAGTCTGTAACTTGAAAACTATGTACCGTATGGCCCTATAAACTGTGTTGGGATGAAAGCTAGCCACTTTGAGCAATGTGGGAAGTGCTGGGGCAGTTTGGGACAACAGGGCCAAAATGTCACTTTCACAGTCCCAAAGTGCCATTTTCACAGTAAAAAGGCCTGGTTCACTTTTGCTTAGCTTAGTCTGTAACTTGAAAACTATGTACCGTATGGCCCTATAAACTGTGTTGGGATGAAAGCTAGCCACTTTGAGCAATGTGGGAAGTGCTGGGGCAGTTTGGGACAACAGGGCCAAAATGTCACTTTCACAGTCCCAAAGTGCCATTTTCACAGTAAAAAGGCCTGGTTCACTTTTGCTTAGCTTAATCTGTAACTTGAAAACTATGTACCGTATGGCCCTATAAACTGTGTTGGGATGAAAGCTAGCCACTTTGAGCAGTGTGGGAAGTGCTGGGGCAGTTTGGGACAACAGGGCCAAAATGTCACTTTCACAGTCCCAAAGTGCCATTTTCACAGTAAAAAGGCCTGGTTCACTTTTGCTTAGCTTAGTCTGTAACTTGAAAACTATGTACCGTATGGCCCTATAAACTGTGTTGGGATGAAAGCTAGCCACTTTGAGCATTGTGGCAAGAGCTGGGGCAGTTTGGGACAACAGGGAACGAACTGGGCCAAAATGTCACTTTCACAGTCCCAAAGTGCCATTTTCACAGTAAAAAGGCCTGGTTCACTTTTGCTTAGCTTAGTCTGTAACTTGAAAACTATGTACCGTATGGCCCTATAAACTGTGTTGGGATGAAAGCTAGCCACTTTGAGCAATGTGGGAAGTGCTGGGGCAGTTTGGGACAACAGGGCCAAAATGTCACTTTCACAGTCCCAAAGTGCCATTTTCACAGTAAAAAGGCCTGGTTCACTTTTGCTTAGCTTAGTCTGTAACTTGAAAACTATGTACCGTATGGCCCTATAAACTGTGTTGGGATGAAAGCTAGCCACTTTGAGCAATGTGGGAAGTGCTGGGGCAGTTTGGGACAACAGGGCCAAAATGTCACTTTCACAGTCCCAAAGTGCCATTTTCACAGTAAAAAGGCCTGGTTCACTTTTGCTTAGCTTAGTCTGTAACTTGAAAACTATGTACCGTATGGCCCTATAAACTGTGTTGGGATGAAAGCTAGCCACTTTGAGCAATGTGGGAAGTGCTGGGGCAGTTTGGGACAACAGGGCCAAAATGTCACTTTCACAGTCCCAAAGTGCCATTTTCACAGTAAAAAGGCCTGGTTCACTTTTGCTTAGCTTAGTCTGTAACTTGAAAACTATGTACCGTATGGCCCTATAAACTGTGTTGGGATGAAAGCTAGCCACTTTGAGCAATGTGGGAAGTGCTGGGGCAGTTTGGGACAACAGGGCCAAAATGTCACTTTCACAGTCCCAAAGTGCCATTTTCACAGTAAAAAGGCCTGGTTCACTTTTGCTTAGCTTAGTCTGTAACTTGAAAACTATGTACCGTATGGCCCTATAAACTGTGTTGGGATGAAAGCTAGCCACTTTGAGCAATGTGGGAAGTGCTGGGGCAGTTTGGGACAACAGGGCCAAAATGTCACTTTCACAGTCCCAAAGTGCCATTTTCACAGTAAAAAGGCCTGGTTCACTTTTGCTTAGCTTAGTCTGTAACTTGAAAACTATGTACCGTATGGCCCTATAAACTGTGTTGGGATGAAAGCTAGCCACTTTGAGCAGTGTGGGAAGTGCTGGGGCAGTTTGGGACAACAGGGCCAAAATGTCACTTTCACAGTCCCAAAGTGCCATTTTCACAGTAAAAAGGCCTGGTTCACTTTTGCTTAGCTTAGTCTGTAACTTGAAAACTATGTACCGTATGGCCCTATAAACTGTGTTGGGATGAAAGCTAGCCACTTTGAGCATTGTGGCAAGAGCTGGGGCAGTTTGGGACAACAGGGAACGAACAGGGCCAAAATGTCACTTTCACAGTCCCAAAGTGCCATTTTCACAGTAAAAAGGCCTGGTTCACTTTTGCTTAGCTTAGTCTGTAACTTGAAAACTATGTACCGTATGGCCCTATAAACTGTGTTGGGATGAAAGCTAGCCACTTTGAGCAATGTGGGAAGTGCTGGGGCAGTTTGGGACAACAGGGCCAAAATGTCACTTTCACAGTCCCAAAGTGCCATTTTCACAGTAAAAAGGCCTGGTTCACTTTTGCTTAGCTTAGTCTGTAACTTGAAAACTATGTACCGTATGGCCCTATAAACTGTGTTGGGATGAAAGCTAGCCACTTTGAGCAATGTGGGAAGTGCTGGGGCAGTTTGGGACAACAGGGCCAAAATGTCACTTTCACAGTCCCAAAGTGCCGTTTTCACAGTAAAAAAAAAAGATTAATTTTGCTTAGCTTAGTCTGTAACTTGAAAACTATGTACCGTATGGCCCTATAAACTGTGTTGGGATGAAAGCTAGCCACTTTGAGCAATGTGGGAAGTGCTGGGGCAGTTTGGGACAACAGGGCCAAAATGTCACTTTCACAGTCCCAAAGTGCCATTTTCACAGTAAAAAGGCCTGGTTCACTTTTGCTTAGCTTAGTCTGTAACTTGAAAACTATGTACCGTATGGCCCTATAAACTGTGTTGGGATGAAAGCTAGCCACTTTGAGCAATGTGGGAAGTGCTGGGGCAGTTTGGGACAACAGGGCCAAAATGTCACTTTCACAGTCCCAAAGTGCCATTTTCACAGTAAAAAGGCCTGGTTCACTTTTGCTTAGCTTAATCTGTAACTTGAAAACTATGTACCGTATGGCCCTATAAACTGTGTTGGGATGAAAGCTAGCCACTTTGAGCAGTGTGGGAAGTGCTGGGGCAGTTTGGGACAACAGGGCCAAAATGTCACTTTCACAGTCCCAAAGTGCCATTTTCACAGTAAAAAGGCCTGGTTCACTTTTGCTTAGCTTAGTCTGTAACTTGAAAACTATGTACCGTATGGCCCTATAAACTGTGTTGGGATGAAAGCTAGCCACTTTGAGCATTGTGGCAAGAGCTGGGGCAGTTTGGGACAACAGGGAACGAACAGGGCCAAAATGTCACTTTCACAGTCCCAAAGTGCCATTTTCACAGTAAAAAGGCCTGGTTCACTTTTGCTTAGCTTAGTCTGTAACTTGAAAACTATGTACCGTATGGCCCTATAAACTGTGTTGGGATGAAAGCTAGCCACTTTGAGCAATGTGGGAAGTGCTGGGGCAGTTTGGGACAACAGGGCCAAAATGTCACTTTCACAGTCCCAAAGTGCCATTTTCACAGTAAAAAGGCCTGGTTCACTTTTGCTTAGCTTAGTCTGTAACTTGAAAACTATGTACCGTATGGCCCTATAAACTGTGTTGGGATGAAAGCTAGCCACTTTGAGCAATGTGGGAAGTGCTGGGGCAGTTTGGGACAACAGGGCCAAAATGTCACTTTCACAGTCCCAAAGTGCCATTTTCACAGTAAAAAGGCCTGGTTCACTTTTGCTTAGCTTAGTCTGTAACTTGAAAACTATGTACCGTATGGCCCTATAAACTGTGTTGGGATGAAAGCTAGCCACTTTGAGCAATGTGGGAAGTGCTGGGGCAGTTTGGGACAACAGGGCCAAAATGTCACTTTCACAGTCCCAAAGTGCCATTTTCACAGTAAAAAGGCCTGGTTCACTTTTGCTTAGCTTAGTCTGTAACTTGAAAACTATGTACCGTATGGCCCTATAAACTGTGTTGGGATGAAAGCTAGCCACTTTGAGCAATGTGGGAAGTGCTGGGGCAGTTTGGGACAACAGGGCCAAAATGTCACTTTCACAGTCCCAAAGTGCCGTTTTCACAGTAAAAAAAAAAGATTCATTTTGCTTAGCTTAGTCTGTAACTTGAAAACTATGTACCGTATGGCCCTATAAACTGTGTTGGGATGAAAGCTAGCCACTTTGAGCAATGTGGGAAGTGCTGGGGCAGTTTGGGACAACAGGGCCAAAATGTCACTTTCACAGTCCCAAAGTGCCATTTTCACAGTAAAAAGGCCTGGTTCACTTTTGCTTAGCTTAGTCTGTAACTTGAAAACTATGTACCGTATGGCCCTATAAACTGTGTTGGGATGAAAGCTAGCCACTTTGAGCAATGTGGGAAGTGCTGGGGCAGTTTGGGACAACAGGGCCAAAATGTCACTTTCACAGTCCCAAAGTGCCATTTTCACAGTAAAAAGGCCTGGTTCACTTTTGCTTAGCTTAGTCTGTAACTTGAAAACTATGTACCGTATGGCCCTATAAACTGTGTTGGGATGAAAGCTAGCCACTTTGAGCAGTGTGGGAAGTGCTGGGGCAGTTTGGGACAACAGGGCCAAAATGTCACTTTCACAGTCCCAAAGTGCCATTTTCACAGTAAAAAGGCCTGGTTCACTTTTGCTTAGCTTAGTCTGTAACTTGAAAACTATGTACTGTATGGCCCTATAAACTGTGTTGGGATGAAAGCTAGCCACTTTGAGCATTGTGGCAAGAGCTGGGGCAGTTTGGGACAACAGGGAACGAACAGGGCCAAAATGTCACTTTCACAGTCCCAAAGTGCCATTTTCACAGTAAAAAGGCCTGGTTCACTTTTGCTTAGCTTAGTCTGTAACTTGAAAACTATGTACCGTATGGCCCTATAAACTGTGTTGGGATGAAAGCTAGCCACTTTGAGCAATGTGGGAAGTGCTGGGGCAGTTTGGGACAACAGGGCCAAAATGTCACTTTCACAGTCCCAAAGTGCCATTTTCACAGTAAAAAGGCCTGGTTCACTTTTGCTTAGCTTAGTCTGTAACTTGAAAACTATGTACCGTATGGCCCTATAAACTGTGTTGGGATGAAAGCTAGCCACTTTGAGCAATGTGGGAAGTGCTGGGGCAGTTTGGGACAACAGGGCCAAAATGTCACTTTCACAGTCCCAAAGTGCCGTTTTCACAGTAAAAAAAAAAAGATTCATTTTGCTTAGCTTAGTCTGTAACTTGAAAACTATGTACCGTATGGCCCTATAAACTGTGTTGGGATGAAAGCTAGCCACTTTGAGCAATGTGGGAAGTGCTGGGGCAGTTTGGGACAACAGGGCCAAAATGTCACTTTCACAGTCCCAAAGTGCCATTTTCACAGTAAAAAGGCCTGGTTCACTTTTGCTTAGCTTAGTCTGTAACTTGAAAACTATGTACCGTATGGCCCTATAAACTGTGTTGGGATGAAAGCTAGCCACTTTGAGCAATGTGGGAAGTGCTGGGGCAGTTTGGGACAACAGGGCCAAAATGTCACTTTCACAGTCCCAAAGTGCCATTTTCACAGTAAAAAGGCCTGGTTCACTTTTGCTTAGCTTAATCTGTAACTTGAAAACTATGTACCGTATGGCCCTATAAACTGTGTTGGGATGAAAGCTAGCCACTTTGAGCAGTGTGGGAAGTGCTGGGGCAGTTTGGGACAACAGGGCCAAAATGTCACTTTCACAGTCCCAAAGTGCCATTTTCACAGTAAAAAGGCCTGGTTCACTTTTGCTTAGCTTAGTCTGTAACTTGAAAACTATGTACCGTATGGCCCTATAAACTGTGTTGGGATGAAAGCTAGCCACTTTGAGCATTGTGGCAAGAGCTGGGGCAGTTTGGGACAACAGGGAACGAACTGGGCCAAAATTTCACTTTCACAGTCCCAAAGTGCCATTTTCACAGTAAAAAGGCCTGGTTCACTTTTGCTTAGCTTAGTCTGTAACTTGAAAACTATGTACCGTATGGCCCTATAAACTGTGTTGGGATGAAAGCTAGCCACTTTGAGCAATGTGGGAAGTGCTGGGGCAGTTTGGGACAACAGGGCCAAAATGTCACTTTCACAGTCCCAAAGTGCCATTTTCACAGTAAAAAGGCCTGGTTCACTTTTGCTTAGCTTAGTCTGTAACTTGAAAACTATGTACCGTATGGCCCTATAAACTGTGTTGGGATGAAAGCTAGCCACTTTGAGCAATGTGGGAAGTGCTGGGGCAGTTTGGGACAACAGGGCCAAAATGTCACTTTCACAGTCCCAAAGTGCCATTTTCACAGTAAAAAGGCCTGGTTCACTTTTGCTTAGCTTAGTCTGTAACTTGAAAACTATGTACCGTATGGCCCTATAAACTGTGTTGGGATGAAAGCTAGCCACTTTGAGCAATGTGGGAAGTGCTGGGGCAGTTTGGGACAACAGGGCCAAAATGTCACTTTCACAGTCCCAAAGTGCCATTTTCACAGTAAAAAGGCCTGGTTCACTTTTGCTTAGCTTAGTCTGTAACTTGAAAACTATGTACCGTATGGCCCTATAAACTGTGTTGGGATGAAAGCTAGCCACTTTGAGCAATGTGGGAAGTGCTGGGGCAGTTTGGGACAACAGGGCCAAAATGTCACTTTCACAGTCCCAAAGTGCCATTTTCACAGTAAAAAGGCCTGGTTCACTTTTGCTTAGCTTAGTCTGTAACTTGAAAACTATGTACCGTATGGCCCTATAAACTGTGTTGGGATGAAAGCTAGCCACTTTGAGCAATGTGGGAAGTGCTGGGGCAGTTTGGGACAACAGGGCCAAAATGTCACTTTCACAGTCCCAAAGTGCCATTTTCACAGTAAAAAGGCCTGGTTCACTTTTGCTTAGCTTAGTCTGTAACTTGAAAACTATGTACCGTATGGCCCTATAAACTGTGTTGGGATGAAAGCTAGCCACTTTGAGCAGTGTGGGAAGTGCTGGGGCAGTTTGGGACAACAGGGCCAAAATGTCACTTTCACAGTCCCAAAGTGCCATTTTCACAGTAAAAAAAAACAGATTCATTTTGCTTAGCTTAGTCTGTAACTTGAAAACTATGTACCGTATGGCCCTATAAACTGTGTTGGGATGAAAGCTAGCCACTTTGAGCAATGTGGGAAGTGCTGGGGCAGTTTGGGACAACAGGGCCAAAATGTCACTTTCACAGTCCCAAAGTGCCGTTTTCACAGTAAAAAAAAAAAGATTCATTTTGCTTAGCTTTGTCTGTAACTTGAAAACTATGTACCGTATGGCCTTATAAACTGTGTTGGGATGAAAGCTAGCCACTTTGAGCAATGTGGGAAGTGCTGGGGCAGTTTGGGACAACAGGGCCAAAATGTCACTTTCACAGTCCCAAAGTGCCATTTTCACAGTAAAAAGGCCTGGTTCACTTTTGCTTAGCTTAGTCTGTAACTTGAAAACTATGTACCGTATGGCCCTATAAACTGTGTTGGGATGAAAGCTAGCCACTTTGAGCAATGTGGGAAGTGCTGGGGCAGTTTGGGACAACAGGGCCAAAATGTCACTTTCACAGTCCCAAAGTGCCATTTTCACAGTAAAAAGGCCTGGTTCACTTTTGCTTAGCTTAGTCTGTAACTTGAAAACTATGTACCGTATGGCCCTATAAACTGTGTTGGGATGAAAGCTAGCCACTTTGAGCATTGTGGCAAGAGCTGGGGCAGTTTGGGACAACAGGAACGAACAGGGCCAAAATGTCACTTTCACAGTCCCAAAGTGCCATTTTCACAGTAAAAAGGCCTGGTTCACTTTTGCTTAGCTTAGTCTGTAACTTGAAAACTATGTACCGTATGGCCCTATAAACTGTGTTGGGATGAAAGCTAGCCACTTTGAGCAATGTGGGAAGTGCTGGGGCAGTTTGGGACAACAGGGCCAAAATGTCACTTTCACAGTCCCAAAGTGCCATTTTCACAGTAAAAAGGCCTGGTTCACTTTTGCTTAGCTTAGTCTGTAACTTGAAAACTATGTACCGTATGGCCCTATAAACTGTGTTGGGATGAAAGCTAGCCACTTTGAGCAATGTGGGAAGTGCTGGGGCAGTTTGGGACAACAGGGCCAAAATGTCACTTTCACAGTCCCAAAGTGCCATTTTCACAGTAAAAAGGCCTGGTTCACTTTTGCTTAGCTTAGTCTGTAACTTGAAAACTATGTACCGTATGGCCCTATAAACTGTGTTGGGATGAAAGCTAGCCACTTTGAGCAGTGTGGGAAGTGCTGGGGCAGTTTGGGACAACAGGGCCAAAATGTCACTTTCACAGTCCCAAAGTGCCATTTTCACAGTAAAAAGGCCTGGTTCACTTTTGCTTAGCTTAGTCTGTAACTTGAAAACTATGTACCGTATGGCCCTATAAACTGTGTTGGGATGAAAGCTAGCCACTTTGAGCATTGTGGCAAGAGCTGGGGCAGTTTGGGACAACAGGGAACGAACAGGGCCAAAATGTCACTTTCACAGTCCCAAAGTGCCATTTTCACAGTAAAAAGGCCTGGTTCACTTTTGCTTAGCTTAGTCTGTAACTTGAAAACTATGTACCGTATGGCCCTATAAACTGTGTTGGGATGAAAGCTAGCCACTTTGAGCAATGTGGGAAGTGCTGGGGCAGTTTGGGACAACAGGGCCAAAATGTCACTTTCACAGTCCCAAAGTGCCATTTTCACAGTAAAAAGGCCTGGTTCACTTTTGCTTAGCTTAGTCTGTAACTTGAAAACTATGTACCGTATGGCCCTATAAACTGTGTTGGGATGAAAGCTAGCCACTTTGAGCAATGTGGGAAGTGCTGGGGCAGTTTGGGACAACAGGGCCAAAATGTCACTTTCACAGTCCCAAAGTGCCGTTTTCACAGTAAAAAAAAAAGATTCATTTTGCTTAGCTTAGTCTGTAACTTGAAAACTATGTACCGTATGGCCCTATAAACTGTGTTGGGATGAAAGCTAGCCACTTTGAGCAATGTGGGAAGTGCTGGGGCAGTTTGGGACAACAGGGCCAAAATGTCACTTTCACAGTCCCAAAGTGCCATTTTCACAGTAAAAAGGCCTGGTTCACTTTTGCTTAGCTTAGTCTGTAACTTGAAAACTATGTACCGTATGGCCCTATAAACTGTGTTGGGATGAAAGCTAGCCACTTTGAGCAATGTGGGAAGTGCTGGGGCAGTTTGGGACAACAGGGCCAAAATGTCACTTTCACAGTCCCAAAGTGCCATTTTCACAGTAAAAAGGCCTGGTTCACTTTTGCTTAGCTTAATCTGTAACTTGAAAACTATGTACCGTATGGCCCTATAAACTGTGTTGGGATGAAAGCTAGCCACTTTGAGCAGTGTGGGAAGTGCTGGGGCAGTTTGGGACAACAGGGCCAAAATGTCACTTTCACAGTCCCAAAGTGCCATTTTCACAGTAAAAAGGCCTGGTTCACTTTTGCTTAGCTTAGTCTGTAACTTGAAAACTATGTACCGTATGGCCCTATAAACTGTGTTGGGATGAAAGCTAGCCACTTTGAGCATTGTGGCAAGAGCTGGGGCAGTTTGGGACAACAGGGAACGAAGGGCCAAAATGTCACTTTCACAGTCCCAAAGTGCCATTTTCACAGTAAAAAGGCCTGGTTCACTTTTGCTTAGCTTAGTCTGTAACTTGAAAACTATGTACCGTATGGCCCTATAAACTGTGTTGGGATGAAAGCTAGCCACTTTGAGCAATGTGGGAAGTGCTGGGGCAGTTTGGGACAACAGGGCCAAAATGTCACTTTCACAGTCCCAAAGTGCCATTTTCACAGTAAAAAGGCCTGGTTCACTTTTGCTTAGCTTAGTCTGTAACTTGAAAACTATGTACCGTATGGCCCTATAAACTGTGTTGGGATGAAAGCTAGCCACTTTGAGCAATGTGGGAAGTGCTGGGGCAGTTTGGGACAACAGGGCCAAAATGTCACTTTCACAGTCCCAAAGTGCCATTTTCACAGTAAAAAGGCCTGGTTCACTTTTGCTTAGCTTAGTCTGTAACTTGAAAACTATGTACCGTATGGCCCTATAAACTGTGTTGGGATGAAAGCTAGCCACTTTGAGCAATGTGGGAAGTGCTGGGGCAGTTTGGGACAACAGGGCCAAAATGTCACTTTCACAGTCCCAAAGTGCCATTTTCACAGTAAAAAGGCCTGGTTCACTTTTGCTTAGCTTAGTCTGTAACTTGAAAACTATGTACCGTATGGCCCTATAAACTGTGTTGGATGAAAGCTAGCCACTTTGAGCAATGTGGGAAGTGCTGGGGCAGTTTGGGACAACAGGGCCAAAATGTCACTTTCACAGTCCCAAAGTGCCATTTTCACAGTAAAAAGGCCTGGTTCACTTTTGCTTAGCTTAGTCTGTAACTTGAAAACTATGTACCGTATGGCCCTATAAACTGTGTTGGGATGAAAGCTAGCCACTTTGAGCAATGTGGGAAGTGCTGGGGCAGTTTGGGACAACAGGGCCAAAATGTCACTTTCACAGTCCCAAAGTGCCATTTTCACAGTAAAAAGGCCTGGTTCACTTTTGCTTAGCTTAGTCTGTAACTTGAAAACTATGTACCGTATGGCCCTATAAACTGTGTTGGATGAAAGCTAGCCACTTTGAGCAGTGTGGGAAGTGCTGGGGCAGTTTGGGACAACAGGGCCAAAATGTCACTTTCACAGTCCCAAAGTGCCATTTTCACAGTAAAAAGGCCTGGTTCACTTTTGCTTAGCTTAGTCTGTAACTTGAAAACTATGTACCGTATGGCCCTATAAACTGTGTTGGGATGAAAGCTAGCCACTTTGAGCATTGTGGCAAGTGCTGGGGCAGTTTGGGACAACAGGGAACGAACAGGGCCAAAATGTCACTTTCACAGTCCCAAAGTGCCATTTTCACAGTAAAAAGGCCTGGTTCACTTTTGCTTAGCTTAGTCTGTAACTTGAAAACTATGTACCGTATGGCCCTATAACTGTGTTGGGATGAAAGCTAGCCACTTTGAGCAATGTGGGAAGTGCTGGGCAGTTTGGGACAACAGGGCCAAAATGTCACTTTCACAGTCCCAAAGTGCCATTTTCACAGTAAAAAGGCCTGGTTCACTTTGCTTAGCTTAGTCTGTAACTTGAAAACTATGTACCGTATGGCCCTATAAACTGTGTTGGGATGAAAGCTAGCCACTTTGAGCAATGTGGGAAGTGCTGGGCAGTTTGGGACAACAGGGCCAAAATGTCACTTTCACAGTCCCAAAGTGCCGTTTTCACAGTAAAAAAAAAGATAATTTTGCTTAGCTTAGTCTGTAACTTGAAAACTATGTACCGTATGGCCCTATAAACTGTGTTGGGATGAAAGCTAGCCACTTTGAGCAATGTGGGAAGTGCTGGGGCAGTTTGGGACAACAGGGCCAAAATGTCACTTTCACAGTCCCAAAGTGCCATTTTCACAGTAAAAAGGCCTGGTTCACTTTTGCTTAGCTTAGTCTGTAACTTGAAAACTATGTACCGTATGGCCCTATAAACTGTGTTGGGATGAAAGCTAGCCACTTTGAGCAATG
>NW_027666078.1:10000-39827 GCF_963924005.1 Protomyctophum bolini
TAACCCTAACCCTAACCCTAACCCTAACCCTAACCCTAACCCTAACCCTAACCCTAACCCTAACCCTAACCCCTAACCCTAACCCTAACCCTAACCCTAACCCTAACCCTAACCCTAACCCTAACCCTAACCCTAACCCTAACCCTAACCCTAACCCTAACCCTAACCCTAACCCTAACCCTAGGGTTAGCTTTAAAGTGCGATAGCTCCTCCCACAAAGGTCGACACGGTCCCATCTTTTAGTATGTTATATAGCTTGTCGAGACGGACATTTGGATATGTGTCTCTCCGCACACGGTCGCACGGTTCCTAACCCTAGGGTTAGCCTTTAAAGTGCGATAGCTCCTCCCACAAAGGTCGACACAGTCCCATCTTTTAGTATGTTATATAGCTTGTCGAGACGGACATTTGGATATGTGTCTCTCCGCACACGGTCGCACGGTTCCTAACCCTAGGGTTAGCCTTTAAAGTGCGATAGCTCCTCCCACAAAGGTCAGAAATAAAAGTTAGTCGCGTCCACGCGTAGCTATCGATAAGACGAACGCGATGATATGTGGCTCGCTTCTGGTACTCAATTTTAAGTTTAGCATTTCAACCAAAAACACATTCTTAGCATCGGTAACCCTATAAGCCTTTCGATCAGGTAAAACTAGGGTTATCTAGGGTTAGGGTTAGGGGCTACGGGGGTCGCACGACAATGGCGGACATATCAGATCGTAGGCCTCGGAAAGCTGGAAACGCCAACGTCAATTACTTGTCTGACGGACGTATCGTTCAAGAGCTATCGCGCGTTGAAAACTAACCCTAACCCTAGCCAATTAAGAGAACCGTAAGTCCGTGTGCTGGGAAACACATATCAGCGCGTTCGCCTCGTCGTTTTGAGTCGGAAAATGGTCTCTGTTTTTTACAGAAGATTTCTGGCGGCTAAGTGGCTATTACACCCACTTCCCGACATCGTAGAGAGACGAGACCACCACGGCTGTATTCAGCGGGAAAAAGTGAGTCTAGGGAGCCCGCTCCCGACGCTCAAAGACACTCGGAAGACCCAAAGGTCAAGCGTTGACATTTAAGGCTTTAATTTGCGGCCTTTTAGCTTTAAAATTCAATAAGATATTCAAAAAAATTGCTGTCTTCACAACCAAGACTGTTTCTAAATGTTTGAAGCGTCCCGAATCCGATGGAAGTGGTTTCGTAGCTCTCCGACACTGCTAACTCTCCGCCAAATCAAAAGAGACACGTTTTTTCAGCCCCTAGAGCTCAATTATTATTTATTTTTTTCAAACAACACATTTTCTGAATCACTTTTTCATGCCGGATTTAATGGAATTGGTCCCGTCGCTCTACGACACTCCTAAGGTCTGGGGTAAATTTTACTAAGTCCCAGAGCTTGGGGACACCAAAATAAGTGCACTGGGGACTATTACCAGTCGATCCCAAATCACTTGAAACATGCAAAAAAAGAAAAAAAATTAAAAAAAAAGAAAAAAAAATTAAAAAAAAGAAAAAAAATTCAAAAAAAAGAAAAAAAAAAAAGAAACTAAACCAAAAAAAAAAAAAAAAAAAACCTTCTTGATGTGGACTTAGACTTGTCTTAGTACTACAACTACAACCTATCTCAAACCCTCACCCTGAACCTAACCCGCAGACTTGTATACACTAACCCTAACCAGTCTTAGTACTACAACTACTACCTATCTCAAACCCTCACCCTAAACCTAACCCGCAGACTTGTATACACTAAGCCTAACCCTAAAAAAAAAAAAAAAAAATCTGGAAAAAAACACAAGTGTCAAAACACTTCCGGGTTCGCTGTTGCGCCCCCTTCTGGACATTTTAGACAAAACTCTCAAGAGGGAAAAAGATTCGCAGTGGCCTACTTAGTACGTAGGCAAAAGTTTTTTTTTTTTAGTGCAATTTCAATGGCAGACTAATGGTGGCGCTGTTGCCGCTAGGATTAGCTTTAAAGTGCGATAGCTCCTCCCACAAAGGTCGACACGGTCCCATCTTTTAGTATGTTATATAGCTTGTCGAGACGGACATTTGGATATGTGTCTCTCCGCACACGGTCGCACGGTTCCTAACCCTAGGGTTAGCCTTTAAAGTGCGATAGCTCCTCCCACAAAGGTCGACACGGTCCCATCTTTTAGTATGTTATATAGCTTGTCGAGACGGACATTTGGATATGTGTCTCTCCGCACACGGTCGCACGGTTCCTAACCCTAGGGTTAGCCTTTAAAGTGCGATAGCTCCTCCCACAAAGGTCAGAAATAAAAGTTAGTCGCGTCCACGCGTAGCTATCGATAAGACGAACGCGATGATATGTGGCTCGCTTCTGGTACTCAATTTTAAATTTAGCATTTCAACCAAAAACACATTCTTAGCATCGGTAACCCTATAAGCCTTTCGATCAGGTAAAACTAGGGTTATCTAGGGTTAGGGTTAGGGGCTACGGGGGTCGCACGACAATGGCGGACATATCAGATCGTAGGCCTCGGAAAGCTGGAAACGCCAACGTCAATTACTTGTCTGACGGACGTATCGTTCAAGAGTTATCGCGCGTTGAAAACTAACCCTAACCCTAGCCAATTAAGAGAACCGTAAGTCCGTGTGCTGGGAAACACATATCAGCGCGTCCGCCTCGTCGTTCTGAGTCAGAAAATGGTCTCGGTTTTTTACAGAAGATTTCTGGCGGCTAAGTGGCTATTACACCCACTTCCCGACATCGTAGAGACACGAGACCACCACAGCTGTATTCAGCGGGAAAAAGTGAGTCTAGGGAGCCCGCTCCCGACGCTCACAGACACTCGGAAGACCCAAAGGTCAAGCGTTGACATTTAAGGCTTTATTTTGCGGCCTTGCAGCTTTAAAATTCAATAAGATATTCAAAAAAATTGCTGTCTTCACAAACAAGACTGTTTCTAAATGTTTGAAGCGTCCCGAATCCGATGGAAGTGGTTTCGTAGCTCTCCGACACTGCTAACTCTCCGCCAAATCAAAAGAGACACGTTTTTTCAGCCCCTAGAGCTCAATTATTATTTATTTTTTTCAAACAACACTTTTTCTGAATCACTTTTTCATGCCGGATTTAATGGAATTGGTCCCGTCGCTCTACGACACTCCTAAGGTCTGGGGTAAATTTTACTAAGTCCCAGAGCTTGGGGACACCAAAATAAGTGCACTGGGGACTATTACCAGTCGATCCCAAATCACTTGAAACATGCAAAAAAAGAAAAAAAATTAAAAAAAAAGAAAAAAAAATTAAAAAAAAGAAAAAAAATTCAAAAAAAAGAAAAAAAAAAAAGAAACTAAACCAAAAAAAAAAAAAAAAAAAACCTTCTTGATGTGGACTTAGACTTGTCTTAGTACTACAACTACAACCTATCTCAAACCCTCACCCTGAACCTAACCCGCAGACTTGTATACACTAACCCTAACCAGTCTTAGTACTACAACTACTACCTATCTCAAACCCTCACCCTAAACCTAACCCGCAGACTTGTATACACTAAGCCTAACCCTAAAAAAAAAAAAAAAAAATCTGGAAAAAAACACAAGTGTCAAAACACTTCCGGGTTCGCTGTTGCGCCCCCTTCTGGACATTTTAGACAAAACTCTCAAGAGGGAAAAAGATTCGCAGTGGCCTACTTAGTACGTAGGCAAAAGTTTTTTTTTTTTAGTGCAATTTCAATGGCAGACTAATGGTGGCGCTGTTGCCGCTAGGATTAGCTTTAAAGTGCGATAGCTCCTCCCACAAAGGTCGACACGGTCCCATCTTTTAGTATGTTATATAGCTTGTCGAGACGGACATTTGGATATGTGTCTCTCCGCACACGGTCGCACGGTTCCTAACCCTAGGGTTAGCCTTTAAAGTGCGATAGCTCCTCCCACAAAGGTCGACACGGTCCCATCTTTTAGTATGTTATATAGCTTGTCGAGACGGACATTTGGATATGTGTCTCTCCGCACACGGTCGCACGGTTCCTAACCCTAGGGTTAGCCTTTAAAGTGCGATAGCTCCTCCCACAAAGGTCAGAAATAAAAGTTAGTCGCGTCCACGCGTAGCTATCGATAAGACGAACGCGATGATATGTGGCTCGCTTCTGGTACTCAATTTTAAATTTAGCATTTCAACCAAAAACACATTCTTAGCATCGGTAACCCTATAAGCCTTTCGATCAGGTAAAACTAGGGTTATCTAGGGTTAGGGTTAGGGGCTACGGGGGTCGCACGACAATGGCGGACATATCAGATCGTAGGCCTCGGAAAGCTGGAAACGCCAACGTCAATTACTTGTCTGACGGACGTATCGTTCAAGAGTTATCGCGCGTTGAAAACTAACCCTAACCCTAGCCAATTAAGAGAACCGTAAGTCCGTGTGCTGGGAAACACATATCAGCGCGTCCGCCTCGTCGTTCTGAGTCAGAAAATGGTCTCGGTTTTTTACAGAAGATTTCTGGCGGCTAAGTGGCTATTACACCCACTTCCCGACATCGTAGAGACACGAGACCACCACAGCTGTATTCAGCGGGAAAAAGTGAGTCTAGGGAGCCCGCTCCCGACGCTCACAGACACTCGGAAGACCCAAAGGTCAAGCGTTGACATTTAAGGCTTTATTTTGCGGCCTTGCAGCTTTAAAATTCAATAAGATATTCAAAAAAATTGCTGTCTTCACAAACAAGACTGTTTCTAAATGTTTGAAGCGTCCCGAATCCGATGGAAGTGGTTTCGTAGCTCTCCGACACTGCTAACTCTCCGCCAAATCAAAAGAGACACGTTTTTTCAGCCCCTAGAGCTCAATTATTATTTATTTTTTTCAAACAACACTTTTTCTGAATCACTTTTTCATGCCGGATTTAATGGAATTGGTCCCGTCGCTCTACGACACTCCTAAGGTCTGGGGTAAATTTTACTAAGTCCCAGAGCTTGGGGACACCAAAATAAGTGCACTGGGGACTATTACCAGTCGATCCCAAATCACTTGAAACATGCAAAAAAAGAAAAAAAAATAAAAAAAATCCAAAAAAAGAAAAAAAATTCAAAAAAAAAAAAAAAAAATCCAAAAAAAAAAAAAAAAAAAAAGAAACTAAACCAAAAAAAAAAAAAAAAAAAAAAACCTTCTTGATGTGGACTTAGACTTGTCTTAGTACTACAACTACAACCTATCTCAAACCCTCACCCTGAACCTAACCCGCAGACTTGTATACACTAACCCTAACCAGTCTTAGTACTACAACTACTACCTATCTCAAACCCTCACCCTAAACCTAACCCGCAGACTTGTATACACTAAGCCTAACCCAAAAAAAAAAAAAAAAAAATCTGGAAAAAAGTGTCAAAACACTTCCGGGTTCGCTTTGCGCCCCCTTCTGGACATTTTAGACAAAACTCTCAAGTGGGAAAAAGATTCGCAGTGGCCTACTTAGTACGTAGGCAAAAGTTTTTTTTTTTTTGAATTTTTTTGTGCAATTTCAATGGCAGACAAATGGTGGCGCTGTTGCCACTAGGAAGCTCAGAAATCAATGAGGACAACAGATTCCGAATCGGGTCGCCATTACGGAATTTTTGATGTCTCATACTTGTGTTTTGGACTCTCAGAGGCTCCTGAGTCTTATCGGTAGAACCCCCATTACCTAACCCTAAATCTTGAAAAAAACACAAGTGTCAGAACACTTCCGGGTTCGCTGTTGCGCCCCCTTCTGGACATTTTAGACAAAACTCTCAAGAGGGAAAAAGATTCGCAGTGGCCTACTTAGTACGTAGGCAAAAGTTTTTTTTTTTTTGAATTTTTTTGTGCAATTTCAATGGCAGACAAATGGTGGCGCTGTTGCCACTAGGAAGCTCAGAAATCAATGAGGACAACAGATTCCGAATCGGGTCGCCATTACGGAATTTTTGATGTCTCATACTTGTGTTTTGGACTCTCAGAGGCTCCTGAGTCTTATCGGTAGAACCCCCATTACCTAACCCTAAATCTTGAAAAAAACACAAGTGTCAGAACACTTCCGGGTTCGCTGTTGCGCCCCCTTCTGGACATTTTAGACAAAACTCTCAAGAGGGAAAAAGATTCGCAGTGGCCTACTTAGTACGTAGGCAAAAGTTTTTTTTTTTTTGGAATTTTTTTGTGCAATTTTAATGGCAGACAAATGGTGGCGCTGTTGCCGCTAGGAAGCTCAGAAATCAATGAGGACAACAGATTCCGAATCGGGTCGCCATTACGGAATTTTTGATGTCTCACACTTGTGTTTTGGACTCTCAGAGGCTCCTGGGTCTTATCGGCCAAATAACCGGTTATCTTGCGAACCCCCATTACCTAACCCTAACCCTAACCCTAACCCTAACCCTAACCCTAACCCTAACCCTAACCCTAACCCTAACCCTAACCCTAACCCTAACCCTAACCCTAACCCTAACCCTAACCCTAACCCTAACCCTAACCCTAACCCTAACCCTAACCCTAACCCTAACCCTAACCCTAACCCTAACCCTAACCCTAACCCTAACCCTAACCCTAACCCTAACCCTAACCCTAACCCTAACCCTAACCCTAACCCTAACCCTAACCCTAACCCTAACCCTAACCCTAACCCTAACCCTAACCCTAACCCTAACCCTAACCCTAACCCTAACCCTAACCCTAACCCTAACCCTAACCCTAACCCTAACCCTAACCCTAACCCTAACCCTAACCCTAACCCTAACCCTAACCCTAACCCTAACCCTAACCCTAACCCTAACCCTAACCCTAACCCTAACCCTAACCCTAACCCTAACCCTAACCCTAACCCTAACCCTAACCCTAACCCTAACCCTAACCCTAACCCTAACCCTAACCCTAACCCTAACCCTAACCCTAACCCTAACCCTAACCCTAACCCTAACCCTAACCCTAACCCTAACCCTAACCCTAACCCTAACCCTAACCCTAACCCTAACCCTAACCCTAACCCTAACCCTAACCCTAACCCTAACCCTAACCCTAACCCTAACCCTAACCCTAACCCTAACCCTAACCCTAACCCTAACCCTAACCCTAACCCTAACCCTAACCCTAACCCTAACCCTAACCCTAACCCTAACCCTAACCCTAACCCTAACCCTAACCCTAACCCTAACCCTAACCCTAACCCTAACCCTAACCCTAACCCTAACCCTAACCCTAACCCTAACCCTAACCCTAACCCTAACCCTAACCCTAACCCTAACCCTAACCCTAACCCTAACCCTAACCCTAACCCTAACCCTAACCCTAACCCTAACCCTAACCCTAACCCTAACCCTAACCCTAACCCTAACCCTAACCCTAACCCTAACCCTAACCCTAACCCTAACCCTAACCCTAACCCTAACCCTAACCCTAACCCTAACCCTAACCCTAACCCTAACCCTAACCCTAACCCTAACCCTAACCCTAACCCTAACCCTAACCCTAACCCTAACCCTAACCCTAACCCTAACCCTAACCCTAACCCTAACCCTAACCCTAACCCTAACCCTAACCCTAACCCTAACCCTAACCCTAACCCTAACCCTAACCCTAACCCTAACCCTAACCCTAACCCTAACCCTAACCCTAACCCTAACCCTAACCCTAACCCTAACCCTCTACAAAGGCACTACCGGGTTAGTCTAGCTCTCGAGAAAAAAAAGCACAAAAAGACACAGGTGCTGCTAAAATAAGTCCTTCTATTTAAATTCCTTTCATTTCGCTCCACTGACATATAGGCCTGGATGGGACATCGCAAGACTCCACCTGCGCGACACCGGGTACTGGCCTCGTGCCGCTTCGCGGCACTCCAGATTAGTCTGGCTCTCGCCTCCAGGACCATAGGCGCGGGCTGGTAGATCGGCCATTTTCGCGCTCTGTTGCCTCCCTCTACAAACGTATATATATTATTTACTATTGTAATTTATATTATATTATATTATACTATGTTACATTATATTATGTTATATATGTTATCTTCCTCGCCCTCGTCCTGGTGGCCGAGGGGCTGACAGGCTGGCGGGCTCTCTGTGATTAACGCATGTGTATTGCCGTGCCTTTGTTCCGTCCCCATCGAGGGCCGTGGTAGGTTGGTCTCACCTGCCATTGGCTCTGCGTCCCCCGGTTGTCTGACGGAATGTCTCTCCGAACATCCCCTAACCCTAACCCTAACCCTAACCCTAACCCTAACCCTAACCCTAACCCTAACCCTAACCCTAACCCTAACCCTAACCCTAACCCTAACCCTAACCCTAACCCTAACCCTAACCCTAACCCTAACCCTAACCCTAACCCTAACCCTAACCCTAACCCTAACCCTAACCCTAACCCTAACCCTAACCCTAACCCTAACCCTAACCCTAACCCTAACCCTAACCCTAACCCTAACCCTAACCCTAACCCTAACCCTAACCCTAACCCTAACCCTAACCCTAACCCTAACCCTAACCCTAACCCTAACCCTAACCCTAACCCTAACCCTAACCCTAACCCTAACCCTAACCCTAACCCTAACCCTAACCCTAACCCTAACCCTAACCCTAACCCTAACCCTAACCCTAACCCTAACCCTAACCCTAACCCTAACCCTAACCCTAACCCTAACCCTAACCCTAACCCTAACCCTAACCCTAACCCTAACCCTAACCCTAACCCTAACCCTAACCCTAACCCTAACCCTAACCCTAACCCTAACCCTAACCCTAACCCTAACCCTAACCCTAACCCTAACCCTAACCCTAACCCTAACCCTAACCCTAACCCTAACCCTAACCCTAACCCTAACCCTAACCCTAACCCTAACCCTAACCCTAACCCTAACCCTAACCCTAACCCTAACCCTAACCCTAACCCTAACCCTAACCCTAACCCTAACCCTAACCCTAACCCTAACCCTAACCCTAACCCTAACCCTAACCCTAACCCTAACCCTAACCCTAACCCTAACCCTAACCCTAACCCTAACCCTAACCCTAACCCTAACCCTAACCCTAACCCTAACCCTAACCCTAACCCTAACCCTAACCCTAACCCTAACCCTAACCCTAACCCTAACCCTAACCCTAACCCTAACCCTAACCCTAACCCTAACCCTAACCCTAACCCTAACCCTAACCCTAACCCTAACCCTAACCCTAACCCTAACCCTAACCCTAACCCTAACCCTAACCCTAACCCTAACCCTAACCCTAACCCTAACCCTAACCCTAACCCTAACCCTAACCCTAACCCTAACCCTAACCCTAACCCCCTAACCCTAACCCTAACCCTAACCCTAACCCTAACCCTAACCCTAACCCTAACCCTAACCCTAACCCTAACCCTAACCCTAACCCTAACCCTAACCCTAACCCTAACCCTAACCCTAACCCTAACCCTAACCCTAACCCTAACCCTAACCCTAACCCTAACCCTAACCCTAACCCTAACCCTAACCCTAACCCCTAACCCTAACCCTAACCCTAACCCTAACCCTAACCCTAACCCTAACCCTAACCCTAACCCTAACCCTAACCCTAACCCTAACCCTAACCCTAACCCTAACCCTAACCCTGTGAAAGTGACATTTTGGCCCTGTTGTCCCAAACTGCCCCAGCACTTCCCACATTGCTCAAAGTGGCTAGCTTTCATCCCAACACAGTTTATAGGGCCATACGGTACATAGTTTTCAAGTTACAGACTAAGCTAAGCAAAAGTGAACCAGGCCTTTTTACTGTGAAAATGGCACTTTGGGACTGTGAAAGTGACATTTTGGCCCTGTTGTCCCAAACTGCCCCAGCACTTCCCACATTGCTCAAAGTGGCTAGCTTTCATCCCAACACAGTTTATAGGGCCATACGGTACATAGTTTTCAAGTTACAGACTAAGCTAAGCAAAAGTGAACCAGGCCTTTTTACTGTGAAAATGGCACTTTGGGACTGTGAAAGTGACATTTTGGCCCTGTTCGTTCCCTGTTGTCCCAAACTGCCCCAGCTCTTGCCACAATGCTCAAAGTGGCTAGCTTTCATCCCAACACAGTTTATAGGGCCATACGGTACATAGTTTTCAAGTTACAGACTAAGCTAAGCAAAAGTGAACCAGGCCTTTTTACTGTGAAAATGGCACTTTGGGACTGTGAAAGTGACATTTTGGCCCTGTTGTCCCAAACTGCCCCAGCACTTCCCACACTGCTCAAAGTGGCTAGCTTTCATCCCAACACAGTTTATAGGGCCATACGGTACATAGTTTTCAAGTTACAGACTAAGCTAAGCAAAAGTGAACCAGGCCTTTTTACTGTGAAAATGGCACTTTGGGACTGTGAAAGTGACATTTTGGCCCTGTTGTCCCAAACTGCCCCAGCACTTCCCACATTGCTCAAAGTGGCTAGCTTTCATCCCAACACAGTTTATAGGGCCATACGGTACATAGTTTTCAAGTTACAGACTAAGCTAAGCAAAAGTGAACCAGGCCTTTTTACTGTGAAAATGGCACTTTGGGACTGTGAAAGTGACATTTTGGCCCTGTTGTCCCAAACTGCCCCAGCACTTCCCACATTGCTCAAAGTGGCTAGCTTTCATCCCAACACAGTTTATAGGGCCATACGGTACATAGTTTTCAAGTTACAGACTAAGCTAAGCAAAAGTGAACCAGGCCTTTTTACTGTGAAAATGGCACTTTGGGACTGTGAAAGTGACATTTTGGCCCTGTTCGTTCCCTGTTGTCCCAAACTGCCCCAGCTCTTGCCACAATGCTCAAAGTGGCTAGCTTTCATCCCAACACAGTTTATAGGGCCATACGGTACATAGTTTTCAAGTTACAGACTAAGCTAAGCAAAAGTGAACCAGGCCTTTTTACTGTGAAAATGGCACTTTGGGACTGTGAAAGTGACATTTTGGCCCTGTTGTCCCAAACTGCCCCAGCACTTCCCACACTGCTCAAAGTGGCTAGCTTTCATCCCAACACAGTTTATAGGGCCATACGGTACATAGTTTTCAAGTTACAGACTAAGCTAAGCAAAAGTGAACCAGGCCTTTTTACTGTGAAAATGGCACTTTGGGACTGTGAAAGTGACATTTTGGCCCTGTTGTCCCAAACTGCCCCAGCACTTCCCACATTGCTCAAAGTGGCTAGCTTTCATCCCAACACAGTTTATAGGGCCATACGGTACATAGTTTTCAAGTTACAGACTAAGCTAAGCAAAAGTGAACCAGGCCTTTTTACTGTGAAAATGGCACTTTGGGACTGTGAAAGTGACATTTTGGCCCTGTTGTCCCAAACTGCCCCAGCACTTCCCACATTGCTCAAAGTGGCTAGCTTTCATCCCAACACAGTTTATAGGGCCATACGGTACATAGTTTTCAAGTTACAGACTAAGCTAAGCAAAAGTGAACCAGGCCTTTTTACTGTGAAAATGGCACTTTGGGACTGTGAAAGTGACATTTTGGCCCTGTTGTCCCAAACTGCCCCAGCACTTCCCACATTGCTCAAAGTGGCTAGCTTTCATCCCAACACAGTTTATAGGGCCATACGGTACATAGTTTTCAAGTTACAGACTAAGCTAAGCAAAAGTGAACCAGGCCTTTTTACTGTGAAAATGGCACTTTGGGACTGTGAAAGTGACATTTTGGCCCTGTTCGTTCCCTGTTGTCCCAAACTGCCCCAGCTCTTGCCACAATGCTCAAAGTGGCTAGCTTTCATCCCAACACAGTTTATAGGGCCATACGGTACATAGTTTTCAAGTTACAGACTAAGCTAAGCAAAAGTGAACCAGGCCTTTTTACTGTGAAAATGGCACTTTGGGACTGTGAAAGTGACATTTTGGCCCTGTTGTCCCAAACTGCCCCAGCACTTCCCACATTGCTCAAAGTGGCTAGCTTTCATCCCAACACAGTTTATAGGGCCATACGGTACATAGTTTTCAAGTTACAGACTAAGCTAAGCAAAAGTGAACCAGGCCTTTTTACTGTGAAAATGGCACTTTGGGACTGTGAAAGTGACATTTTGGCCCTGTTGTCCCAAACTGCCCCAGCACTTCCCACATTGCTCAAAGTGGCTAGCTTTCATCCCAACACAGTTTATAGGGCCATACGGTACATAGTTTTCAAGTTACAGACAAAGCTAAGCAAAATGAATCTTTTTTTTTTACTGTGAAAACGGCACTTTGGGACTGTGAAAGTGACATTTTGGCCCTGTTGTCCCAAACTGCCCCAGCACTTCCCACATTGCTCAAAGTGGCTAGCTTTCATCCCAACACAGTTTATAGGGCCATACGGTACATAGTTTTCAAGTTACAGACTAAGCTAAGCAAAATGAATCTGTTTTTTTTTACTGTGAAAATGGCACTTTGGGACTGTGAAAGTGACATTTTGGCCCTGTTGTCCCAAACTGCCCCAGCACTTCCCACATTGCTCAAAGTGGCTAGCTTTCATCCCAACACAGTTTATAGGGCCATACGGTACATAGTTTTCAAGTTACAGACTAAGCTAAGCAAAAGTGAACCAGGCCTTTTTACTGTGAAAATGGCACTTTGGGACTGTGAAAGTGACATTTTGGCCCTGTTGTCCCAAACTGCCCCAGCACTTCCCACATTGCTCAAAGTGGCTAGCTTTCATCCCAACACAGTTTATAGGGCCATACGGTACATAGTTTTCAAGTTACAGACTAAGCTAAGCAAAATGAATCTGTTTTTTTTTTACTGTGAAAATGGCACTTTGGGACTGTGAAAGTGACATTTTGGCCCTGTTGTCCCAAACTGCCCCAGCACTTCCCACATTGCTCAAAGTGGCTAGCTTTCATCCCAACACAGTTTATAGGGCCATACGGTACATAGTTTTCAAGTTACAGACTAAGCTAAGCAAAAGTGAACCAGGCCTTTTTACTGTGAAAATGGCACTTTGGGACTGTGAAAGTGACATTTTGGCCCTGTTGTCCCAAACTGCCCCAGCACTTCCCACATTGCTCAAAGTGGCTAGCTTTCATCCCAACACAGTTTATAGGGCCATACGGTACATAGTTTTCAAGTTACAGACTAAGCTAAGCAAAAGTGAACCAGGCCTTTTTACTGTGAAAATGGCACTTTGGGACTGTGAAAGTGACATTTTGGCCCTGTTGTCCCAAACTGCCCCAGCACTTCCCACATTGCTCAAAGTGGCTAGCTTTCATCCCAACACAGTTTATAGGGCCATACGGTACATAGTTTTCAAGTTACAGACTAAGCTAAGCAAAATGAATCTTTTTTTTTTTACTGTGAAAACGGCACTTTGGGACTGTGAAAGTGACATTTTGGCCCTGTTGTCCCAAACTGCCCCAGCACTTCCCACATTGCTCAAAGTGGCTAGCTTTCATCCCAACACAGTTTATAGGGCCATACGGTACATAGTTTTCAAGTTACAGACTAAGCTAAGCAAAAGTGAACCAGGCCTTTTTACTGTGAAAATGGCACTTTGGGACTGTGAAAGTGACATTTTGGCCCTGTTGTCCCAAACTGCCCCAGCACTTCCCACATTGCTCAAAGTGGCTAGCTTTCATCCCAACACAGTTTATAGGGCCATACGGTACATAGTTTTCAAGTTACAGACTAAGCTAAGCAAAAGTGAACCAGGCCTTTTTACTGTGAAAATGGCACTTTGGGACTGTGAAAGTGACATTTTGGCCCTGTTGTCCCAAACTGCCCCAGCACTTCCCACATTGCTCAAAGTGGCTAGCTTTCATCCCAACACAGTTTATAGGGCCATACGGTACATAGTTTTCAAGTTACAGACTAAGCTAAGCAAAAGTGAACCAGGCCTTTTTACTGTGAAAATGGCACTTTGGGACTGTGAAAGTGACATTTTGGCCCTGTTCGTTCCCTGTTGTCCCAAACTGCCCCAGCTCTTGCCACAATGCTCAAAGTGGCTAGCTTTCATCCCAACACAGTTTATAGGGCCATACGGTACATAGTTTTCAAGTTACAGACTAAGCTAAGCAAAAGTGAACCAGGCCTTTTTACTGTGAAAATGGCACTTTGGGACTGTGAAAGTGACATTTTGGCCCTGTTGTCCCAAACTGCCCCAGCACTTCCCACACTGCTCAAAGTGGCTAGCTTTCATCCCAACACAGTTTATAGGGCCATACGGTACATAGTTTTCAAGTTACAGACTAAGCTAAGCAAAAGTGAACCAGGCCTTTTTACTGTGAAAATGGCACTTTGGGACTGTGAAAGTGACATTTTGGCCCTGTTGTCCCAAACTGCCCCAGCACTTCCCACATTGCTCAAAGTGGCTAGCTTTCATCCCAACACAGTTTATAGGGCCATACGGTACATAGTTTTCAAGTTACAGACTAAGCTAAGCAAAAGTGAACCAGGCCTTTTTACTGTGAAAATGGCACTTTGGGACTGTGAAAGTGACATTTTGGCCCTGTTGTCCCAAACTGCCCCAGCACTTCCCACATTGCTCAAAGTGGCTAGCTTTCATCCCAACACAGTTTATAGGGCCATACGGTACATAGTTTTCAAGTTACAGACTAAGCTAAGCAAAATGAATCTTTTTTTTTTACTGTGAAAACGGCACTTTGGGACTGTGAAAGTGACATTTTGGCCCTGTTGTCCCAAACTGCCCCAGCACTTCCCACATTGCTCAAAGTGGCTAGCTTTCATCCCAACACAGTTTATAGGGCCATACGGTACATAGTTTTCAAGTTACAGACTAAGCTAAGCAAAAGTGAACCAGGCCTTTTTACTGTGAAAATGGCACTTTGGCACTGTGAAAGTGACATTTTGGCCCTGTTGTCCCAAACTGCCCCAGCACTTCCCACATTGCTCAAAGTGGCTAGCTTTCATCCCAACACAGTTTATAGGGCCATACGGTACATAGTTTTCAAGTTACAGACTAAGCTAAGCAAAAGTGAACCAGGCCTTTTTACTGTGAAAATGGCACTTTGGGACTGTGAAAGTGACATTTTGGCCCTGTTGTCCCAAACTGCCCCAGCACTTCCCACATTGCTCAAAGTGGCTAGCTTTCATCCCAACACAGTTTATAGGGCCATACGGTACATAGTTTTCAAGTTACAGACTAAGCTAAGCAAAAGTGAACCAGGCCTTTTTACTGTGAAAATGGCACTTTGGGACTGTGAAAGTGACATTTTGGCCCTGTTGTCCCAAACTGCCCCAGCACTTCCCACATTGCTCAAAGTGGCTAGCTTTCATCCCAACACAGTTTATAGGGCCATACGGTACATAGTTTTCAAGTTACAGACTAAGCTAAGCAAAAGTGAACCAGGCCTTTTTACTGTGAAAATGGCACTTTGGGACTGTGAAAGTGACATTTTGGCCCTGTTGTCCCAAACTGCCCCAGCACTTCCCACATTGCTCAAAGTGGCTAGCTTTCATCCCAACACAGTTTATAGGGCCATACGGTACATAGTTTTCAAGTTACAGACTAAGCTAAGCAAAAGTGAACCAGGCCTTTTTACTGTGAAAATGGCACTTTGGGACTGTGAAAGTGACATTTTGGCCCTGTTGTCCCAAACTGCCCCAGCACTTCCCACATTGCTCAAAGTGGCTAGCTTTCATCCCAACACAGTTTATAGGGCCATACGGTACATAGTTTTCAAGTTACAGACTAAGCTAAGCAAAAGTGAACCAGGCCTTTTTACTGTGAAAATGGCACTTTGGGACTGTGAAAGTGACATTTTGGCCCTGTTCGTTCCCTGTTGTCCCAAACTGCCCCAGCTCTTGCCACAATGCTCAAAGTGGCTAGCTTTCATCCCAACACAGTTTATAGGGCCATACGGTACATAGTTTTCAAGTTACAGACTAAGCTAAGCAAAAGTGAACCAGGCCTTTTTACTGTGAAAATGGCACTTTGGGACTGTGAAAGTGACATTTTGGCCCTGTTGTCCCAAACTGCCCCAGCACTTCCCACACTGCTCAAAGTGGCTAGCTTTCATCCCAACACAGTTTATAGGGCCATACGGTACATAGTTTTCAAGTTACAGACTAAGCTAAGCAAAAGTGAACCAGGCCTTTTTACTGTGAAAATGGCACTTTGGGACTGTGAAAGTGACATTTTGGCCCTGTTGTCCCAAACTGCCCCAGCACTTCCCACATTGCTCAAAGTGGCTAGCTTTCATCCCAACACAGTTTATAGGGCCATACGGTACATAGTTTTCAAGTTACAGACTAAGCTAAGCAAAAGTGAACCAGGCCTTTTTACTGTGAAAATGGCACTTTGGGACTGTGAAAGTGACATTTTGGCCCTGTTGTCCCAAACTGCCCCAGCACTTCCCACATTGCTCAAAGTGGCTAGCTTTCATCCCAACACAGTTTATAGGGCCATACGGTACATAGTTTTCAAGTTACAGACTAAGCTAAGCAAAAGTGAACCAGGCCTTTTTACTGTGAAAATGGCACTTTGGGACTGTGAAAGTGACATTTTGGCCCTGTTGTCCCAAACTGCCCCAGCACTTCCCACATTGCTCAAAGTGGCTAGCTTTCATCCCAACACAGTTTATAGGGCCATACGGTACATAGTTTTCAAGTTACAGACTAAGCTAAGCAAAAGTGAACCAGGCCTTTTTACTGTGAAAATGGCACTTTGGGACTGTGAAAGTGACATTTTGGCCCTGTTCGTTCCCTGTTGTCCCAAACTGCCCCAGCTCTTGCCACAATGCTCAAAGTGGCTAGCTTTCATCCCAACACAGTTTATAGGGCCATACGGTACATAGTTTTCAAGTTACAGACTAAGCTAAGCAAAAGTGAACCAGGCCTTTTTACTGTGAAAATGGCACTTTGGGACTGTGAAAGTGACATTTTGGCCCTGTTGTCCCAAACTGCCCCAGCACTTCCCACATTGCTCAAAGTGGCTAGCTTTCATCCCAACACAGTTTATAGGGCCATACGGTACATAGTTTTCAAGTTACAGACTAAGCTAAGCAAAAGTGAACCAGGCCTTTTTACTGTGAAAATGGCACTTTGGGACTGTGAAAGTGACATTTTGGCCCTGTTGTCCCAAACTGCCCCAGCACTTCCCACATTGCTCAAAGTGGCTAGCTTTCATCCCAACACAGTTTATAGGGCCATACGGTACATAGTTTTCAAGTTACAGACAAAGCTAAGCAAAATGAATCTTTTTTTTTTTACTGTGAAAACGGCACTTTGGGACTGTGAAAGTGACATTTTGGCCCTGTTGTCCCAAACTGCCCCAGCACTTCCCACATTGCTCAAAGTGGCTAGCTTTCATCCCAACACAGTTTATAGGGCCATACGGTACATAGTTTTCAAGTTACAGACTAAGCTAAGCAAAATGAATCTGTTTTTTTTTACTGTGAAAATGGCACTTTGGGACTGTGAAAGTGACATTTTGGCCCTGTTGTCCCAAACTGCCCCAGCACTTCCCACATTGCTCAAAGTGGCTAGCTTTCATCCCAACACAGTTTATAGGGCCATACGGTACATAGTTTTCAAGTTACAGACTAAGCTAAGCAAAAGTGAACCAGGCCTTTTTACTGTGAAAATGGCACTTTGGGACTGTGAAAGTGACATTTTGGCCCTGTTGTCCCAAACTGCCCCAGCACTTCCCACATTGCTCAAAGTGGCTAGCTTTCATCCCAACACAGTTTATAGGGCCATACGGTACATAGTTTTCAAGTTACAGACTAAGCTAAGCAAAATGAATCTGCTTTTTTTTTACTGTGAAAATGGCACTTTGGGACTGTGAAAGTGACATTTTGGCCCTGTTGTCCCAAACTGCCCCAGCACTTCCCACATTGCTCAAAGTGGCTAGCTTTCATCCCAACACAGTTTATAGGGCCATACGGTACATAGTTTTCAAGTTACAGACTAAGCTAAGCAAAAGTGAACCAGGCCTTTTTACTGTGAAAATGGCACTTTGGGACTGTGAAAGTGACATTTTGGCCCTGTTGTCCCAAACTGCCCCAGCACTTCCCACATTGCTCAAAGTGGCTAGCTTTCATCCCAACACAGTTTATAGGGCCATACGGTACATAGTTTTCAAGTTACAGACTAAGCTAAGCAAAATGAATCTTTTTTTTTTTACTGTGAAAACGGCACTTTGGGACTGTGAAAGTGACATTTTGGCCCTGTTGTCCCAAACTGCCCCAGCACTTCCCACATTGCTCAAAGTGGCTAGCTTTCATCCCAACACAGTTTATAGGGCCATACGGTACATAGTTTTCAAGTTACAGACTAAGCTAAGCAAAAGTGAACCAGGCCTTTTTACTGTGAAAATGGCACTTTGGGACTGTGAAAAGTGACATTTTGGCCCTGTTGTCCCAAACTGCCCCAGCACTTCCACATTGCTCAAAGTGGCTAGCTTTCATCCCAACACAGTTTATAGGGCCATACGGTACATAGTTTTCAAGTTACAGACTAAGCTAAGCAAAAGTGAACCAGGCCTTTTTACTGTGAAAATGGCACTTTGGGACTGTGAAAGTGACATTTTGGCCCTGTTGTCCCAAACTGCCCCAGCACTTCCCACATTGCTCAAAGTGGCTAGCTTTCATCCCAACACAGTTTATAGGGCCATACGGTACATAGTTTTCAAGTTACAGACTAAGCTAAGCAAAAGTGAACCAGGCCTTTTTACTGTGAAAATGGCACTTTGGGACTGTGAAAGTGACATTTTGGCCCTGTTCGTTCCCTGTTGTCCCCAAACTGCCCCAGCTCTTGCCACAATGCTCAAAGTGGCTAGCTTTCATCCCAACACAGTTTATAGGGCCATACGGTACATAGTTTTCAAGTTACAGACTAAGCTAAGCAAAAGTGAACCAGGCCTTTTTACTGTGAAAATGGCACTTTGGGACTGTGAAAGTGACATTTTGGCCCTGTTGTCCCAAACTGCCCCAGCACTTCCCACATTGCTCAAAGTGGCTAGCTTTCATCCCAACACAGTTTATAGGGCCATACGGTACATAGTTTTCAAGTTACAGACTAAGCTAAGCAAAAGTGAACCAGGCCTTTTTACTGTGAAAATGGCACTTTGGGACTGTGAAAGTGACATTTTGGCCCTGTTGTCCCAAACTGCCCCAGCACTTCCCACATTGCTCAAAGTGGCTAGCTTTCATCCCAACACAGTTTATAGGGCCATACGGTACATAGTTTTCAAGTTACAGACTAAGCTAAGCAAAAGTGAACCAGGCCTTTTTACTGTGAAAATGGCACTTTGGGACTGTGAAAGTGACATTTTGGCCCTGTTGTCCCAAACTGCCCCAGCACTTCCCACATTGCTCAAAGTGGCTAGCTTTCATCCCAACACAGTTTATAGGGCCATACGGTACATAGTTTTCAAGTTACAGACTAAGCTAAGCAAAATGAATCTTTTTTTTTTACTGTGAAAATGGCACTTTGGGACTGTGAAAGTGACATTTTGGCCCTGTTGTCCCAAACTGCCCCAGCACTTCCCACATTGCTCAAAGTGGCTAGCTTTCATCCAACACAGTTTATAGGGCCATACGGTACATAGTTTTCAAGTTACAGACTAAGCTAAGCAAAAGTGAACCAGGCCTTTTTACTGTGAAAATGGCACTTTGGGACTGTGAAAGTGACATTTTGGCCCTGTTGTCCCAAACTGCCCCAGCACTTCCCACATTGCTCAAAGTGGCTAGCTTTCATCCCAACACAGTTTATAGGGCCATACGGTACATAGTTTTCAAGTTACAGACTAAGCTAAGCAAAAGTGAACCAGGCCTTTTTACTGTGAAAATGGCACTTTGGGACTGTGAAAGTGACATTTTGGCCCTGTTGTCCCAAACTGCCCCAGCACTTCCCACATTGCTCAAAGTGGCTAGCTTTCATCCCAACACAGTTTATAGGGCCATACGGTACATAGTTTTCAAGTTACAGACTAAGCTAAGCAAAAGTGAACCAGGCCTTTTTACTGTGAAAATGGCACTTTGGGACTGTGAAAGTGACATTTTGGCCCTGTTGTCCCAAACTGCCCCAGCACTTCCCACATTGCTCAAAGTGGCTAGCTTTCATCCCAACACAGTTTATAGGGCCATACGGTACATAGTTTTCAAGTTACAGACTAAGCTAAGCAAAAGTGAACCAGGCCTTTTTACTGTGAAAATGGCACTTTGGGACTGTGAAAGTGACATTTTGGCCCTGTTGTCCCAAACTGCCCCAGCACTTCCCACATTGCTCAAAGTGGCTAGCTTTCATCCCAACACAGTTTATAGGGCCATACGGTACATAGTTTTCAAGTTACAGACTAAGCTAAGCAAAAGTGAACCAGGCCTTTTTACTGTGAAAATGGCACTTTGGGACTGTGAAAGTGACATTTTGGCCCTGTTGTCCCAAACTGCCCCAGCACTTCCACATTGCTCAAAGTGGCTAGCTTTCATCCCAACACAGTTTATAGGGCCATACGGTACATAGTTTTCAAGTTACAGACTAAGCTAAGCAAAAGTGAACCAGGCCTTTTTACTGTGAAAATGGCACTTTGGGACTGTGAAAGTGACATTTTGGCCCTGTTCGTTCCCTGTTGTCCAAACTGCCCCAGCTCTTGCCACAATGCTCAAAGTGGCTAGCTTTCATCCCAACACAGTTTATAGGGCCATACGGTACATAGTTTTCAAGTTACAGACTAAGCTAAGCAAAAGTGAACCAGGCCTTTTTACTGTGAAAATGGCACTTTGGGACTGTGAAAGTGACATTTTGGCCCTGTTGTCCCAAACTGCCCCAGCACTTCCCACATTGCTCAAAGTGGCTAGCTTTCATCCCAACACAGTTTATAGGGCCATACGGTACATAGTTTTCAAGTTACAGACTAAGCTAAGCAAAAGTGAACCAGGCCTTTTTACTGTGAAAATGGCACTTTGGGACTGTGAAAGTGACATTTTGGCCCTGTTGTCCCAAACTGCCCCAGCACTTCCCACATTGCTCAAAGTGGCTAGCTTTCATCCCAACACAGTTTATAGGGCCATACGGTACATAGTTTTCAAGTTACAGACTAAGCTAAGCAAAAGTGAACCAGGCCTTTTTACTGTGAAAATGGCACTTTGGGACTGTGAAAGTGACATTTTGGCCCTGTTGTCCCAAACTGCCCCAGCACTTCCCACATTGCTCAAAGTGGCTAGCTTTCATCCCAACACAGTTTATAGGGCCATACGGTACATAGTTTTCAAGTTACAGACTAGCTAAGCAAAAGTGAACCAGGCTTTTTTACTGTGAAAATGGCACTTTGGGACTGTGAAAGTGACATTTTGGCCCTGTTGTCCCAAACTGCCCCAGCACTTCCCACATTGCTCAAAGTGGCTAGCTTTCATCCCAACACAGTTTATAGGGCCATACGGTACATAGTTTTCAAGTTACAGACTAAGCTAAGCAAAAGTGAACCAGGCCTTTTTACTGTGAAAATGGCACTTTGGGACTGTGAAAGTGACATTTTGGCCCTGTTGTCCCAAACTGCCCCAGCACTTCCCACATTGCTCAAAGTGGCTAGCTTTCATCCCAACACAGTTTATAGGGCCATACGGTACATAGTTTTCAAGTTACAGACTAAGCTAAGCAAAAGTGAACCAGGCCTTTTTACTGTGAAAATGGCACTTTGGGACTGTGAAAGTGACATTTTGGCCCTGTCGTCCTGTTGTCCCAAACTGCCCCAGCACTTGCCACATTGCTCAAAGTGGCTAGCTTTCATCCCAACACAGTTTATAGGGCCATACGGTACATAGTTTTCAAGTTACAGACTAAGCTAAGCAAAAGTGAACCAGGCCTTTTTACTGTGAAAATGGCACTTTGGGACTGTGAAAGTGACATTTTGCCCTGTTGTCCCAAACTGCCCCAGCACTTCCCACATTGCTCAAAGTGGCTAGCTTTCATCCCAACACAGTTTATAGGGCCATACGGTACATAGTTTTCAAGTTACAGACTAAGCTAAGCAAAAGTGAACCAGGCCTTTTTACTGTGAAAATGGCACTTTGGGACTGTGAAAGTGACATTTTGGCCCTGTTGTCCCAAACTGCCCCAGCACTTCCCACATTGCTCAAAGTGGCTAGCTTTCATCCCAACACAGTTTATAGGGCCATACGGTACATAGTTTTCAAGTTACAGACTAAGCTAAGCAAAAGTGAACCAGGCCTTTTTACTGTGAAAATGGCACTTTGGACTGTGAAAGTGACATTTTGGCCCTGTTGTCCCAAACTGCCCCAGCACTTCCCACATTGCTCAAAGTGGCTAGCTTTCATCCCAACACAGTTTATAGGGCCATACGGTACATAGTTTTCAAGTTACAGACTAAGCTAAGCAAAAGTGAACCAGGCCTTTTTACTGTGAAAATGGCACTTTGGGACTGTGAAAGTGACATTTTGGCCCTGTTGTCCAAACTGCCCCAGCACTTCCCACATTGCTCAAAGTGGCTAGCTTTCATCCCAACACAGTTTATAGGGCCATACGGTACATAGTTTTCAAGTTACAGACTAAGCTAAGCAAAAGTGAACCAGGCCTTTTTACTGTGAAAATGGCACTTTGGGACTGTGAAAGTGACATTTTGGCCCTGTTGTCCCAAACTGCCCCAGCACTTCCCACATTGCTCAAAGTGGCTAGCTTTCATCCCAACACAGTTTATAGGGCCATACGGTACATAGTTTTCAAGTTACAGACTAAGCTAAGCAAAAGTGAACCAGGCCTTTTTACTGTGAAAATGGCACTTTGGGACTGTGAAAGTGACATTTTGGCCCTGTCGTTCCTGTGTCCCAAACTGCCCCAGCTCTTGCCACAATGCTCAAAGTGGCTAGCTTTCATCCCAACACAGTTTATAGGGCCATACGGTACATAGTTTTCAAGTTACAGACTAAGCTAAGCAAAAGTGAACCAGGCCTTTTTACTGTGAAAATGGCACTTTGGGACTGTGAAAGTGACATTTTGGCCCTGTTGTCCCAAACTGCCCCAGCACTTCCCACATTGCTCAAAGTGGCTAGCTTTCATCCCAACACAGTTTATAGGGCCATACGGTACATAGTTTTCAAGTTACAGACTAAGCTAAGCAAAAGTGAACCAGGCCTTTTTACTGTGAAAATGGCACTTTGGGACTGTGAAAGTGACATTTTGGCCCTGTTGTCCCAAACTGCCCCAGCACTTCCCACATTGCTCAAAGTGGCTAGCTTTCATCCCAACACAGTTTATAGGGCCATACGGTACATAGTTTTCAAGTTACAGACTAAGCTAAGCAAAAGTGAATCTAGAGCTTTTTTACTGTGAAAATGGCACTTTGGGACTGTGAAAGTGACATTTTGGCCCTGTTGTCCCAAACTGCCCCAGCACTTCCCACATTGCTCAAAGTGGCTAGCTTTCATCCCAACACAGTTTATAGGGCCATACGGTACATAGTTTTCAAGTTACAGACTAAGCTAAGCAAAAGTGAACCAGGCCTTTTTACTGTGAAAATGGCACTTTGGGACTGTGAAAGTGACATTTTGGCCCTGTTGTCCCAAACTGCCCCAGCACTTCCCACATTGCTCAAAGTGGCTAGCTTTCATCCCAACACAGTTTATAGGGCCATACGGTACATAGTTTTCAAGTTACAGACTAAGCTAAGCAAAAGTGAACCAGGCCTTTTTACTGTGAAAATGGCACTTTGGGACTGTGAAAGTGACATTTTGGCCCTGTTGTCCCAAACTGCCCAGCACTTCCCACATTGCTCAAAGTGGCTAGCTTTCATCCCAACACAGTTTATAGGGCCATACGGTACATAGTTTTCAAGTTACAGACTAAGCTAAGCAAAATGAATCAGTCTTTTTTACTGTGAAAATGGCACTTTGGGACTGTGAAAGTGACATTTTGGCCCTGTTGTCCCAAACTGCCCCAGCACTTCCCACATTGCTCAAAGTGGCTAGCTTTCATCCCAACACAGTTTATAGGGCCATACGGTACATAGTTTTCAAGTTACAGACTAAGCTAAGCAAAAGTGAACCAGGCCTTTTTACTGTGAAAATTGGCACTTTGGGACTGTGAAAGTGACATTTTGGCCCTGTTGTCCCAAACTGCCCCAGCACTTCCCACATTGCTCAAGTGGCTAGCTTTCATCCCAACACAGTTTATAGGGCCATACGGTACATAGTTTTCAAGTTACAGACTAAGCTAAGCAAAAGTGAACCAGGCCTTTTTACTGTGAAAATGGCACTTTGGGACTGTGAAAGTGACATTTTGGCCCTGTTGTCCCAAACTGCCCCAGCACTTCCCACATTGCTCAAAGTGGCTAGCTTTCATCCCAACACAGTTTATAGGGCCATACGGTACATAGTTTTCAAGTTACAGACTAAGCTAAGCAAAAGTGAACCAGGCCTTTTTTACTGTGAAAATGGCACTTTGGGACTGTGAAAGTGACATTTTGGCCCTGTTGTCCCAAACTGCCCCAGCACTTCCCACATTGCTCAAAGTGGCTAGCTTTCATCCCAACACAGTTTATAGGGCCATACGGTACATAGTTTTCAAGTTACAGACTAAGCTAAGCAAAAGTGAACCAGCCTTTTTACTGTGAAAATGGCACTTTGGGACTGTGAAAGTGACATTTTGGCCCTGTTGTCCCAAACTGCCCCAGCACTTCCCACATTGCTCAAAGTGGCTAGCTTTCATCCCAACACAGTTTATAGGGCCATACGGTACATAGTTTTCAAGTTACAGACTAAGCTAAGCAAAAGTGAACCAGGCCTTTTTACTGTGAAAATGGCACTTTGGGACTGTGAAAGTGACATTTTGGCCCTGTTGTCCCAAACTGCCCCAGCACTTCCCACATTGCTCAAAGTGGCTAGCTTTCATCCCAACACAGTTTATAGGGCCATACGGTACATAGTTTTCAAGTTACAGACTAAGCTAAGCAAAAGTGAACCAGGCCTTTTTACTGTGAAAATGGCACTTTGGGACTGTGAAAGTGACATTTTGGCCCTGTTCGTTCCCTGTTGTCCAAACTGCCCCAGCTCTTGCCACAATGCTCAAAGTGGCTAGCTTTCATCCCAACACAGTTTATAGGGCCATACGGTACATAGTTTTCAAGTTACAGACTAAGCTAAGCAAAAGTGAACCAGGCCTTTTTACTGTGAAAATGGCACTTTGGGACTGTGAAAGTGACATTTTGGCCCTGTTGTCCCAAACTGCCCCAGCACTTCCCACATTGCTCAAAGTGGCTAGCTTTCATCCCAACACAGTTTATAGGGCCATACGGTACATAGTTTTCAAGTACAGACTAAGCTAAGCAAAAGTGAACCAGGCCTTTTTACTGTGAAAATGGCACTTTGGGACTGTGAAAGTGACATTTTGGCCCTGTTGTCCCAAACTGCCCCAGCACTTCCCACATTGCTCAAAGTGGCTAGCTTTCATCCCAACACAGTTTATAGGGCCATACGGTACATAGTTTTCAAGTTACAGACTAAGCTAAGCAAAATGAATCTTTTTTTTTTTACTGTGAAAACGGCACTTTGGGACTGTGAAAGTGACATTTTGGCCCTGTTGTCCCAAACTGCCCCAGCACTTCCCACATTGCTCAAAGTGGCTAGCTTTCATCCCAACACAGTTTATAGGGCCATACGGTACATAGTTTTCAAGTTACAGACTAAGCTAAGCAAAAGTGAACCAGCCTTTTTTACTGTGAAAATGGCACTTTGGGACTGTGAAAGTGACATTTTGGCCCTGTTGTCCCAAACTGCCCCAGCACTTCCCACATTGCTCAAAGTGGCTAGCTTTCATCCCAACACAGTTTATAGGGCCATACGGTACATAGTTTTCAAGTTACAGACTAAGCTAAGCAAAAGTGAACCAGGCCTTTTTACTGTGAAAATGGCACTTTGGGACTGTGAAAGTGACATTTTGGCCCTGTTGTCCCAAACTGCCCCAGCACTTCCCACATTGCTCAAAGTGGCTAGCTTTCATCCCAACACAGTTTATAGGGCCATACGGTACATAGTTTTCAAGTTACAGACTAAGCTAAGCAAAATGAATCTGTTTTTTTTTACTGTGAAAACGGCACTTTGGGACTGTGAAAGTGACATTTTGGCCCTGTTGTCCCAAACTGCCCCAGCACTTCCCACATTGCTCAAAGTGGCTAGCTTTCATCCCAACACAGTTTATAGGGCCATACGGTACATAGTTTTCAAGTTACAGACTAAGCTAAGCAAAAGTGAACCAGGCCTTTTTACTGTGAAAATGGCACTTTGGGACTGTGAAAGTGACATTTTGGCCCTGTTGTCCCAAACTGCCCCAGCACTTCCCACATTGCTCAAAGTGGCTAGCTTTCATCCCAACACAGTTTATAGGGCCATACGGTACATAGTTTTCAAGTTACAGACTAAGCTAAGCAAAAGTGAACCAGGCCTTTTTACTGTGAAAATGGCACTTTGGGACTGTGAAAGTGACATTTTGCCCTGTTCGTTCCCTGTTGTCCCAAACTGCCCCAGCTCTTGCCACAATGCTCAAAGTGGCTAGCTTTCATCCCAACACAGTTTATAGGGCCATACGGTACATAGTTTTCAAGTTACAGACTAAGCTAAGCAAAAGTGAACCAGGCCTTTTTACTGTGAAAATGGCACTTTGGGACTGTGAAAGTGACATTTTGGCCCTGTTGTCCCAAACTGCCCCAGCACTTCCCACATGCTCAAAGTGGCTAGCTTTCATCCCAACACAGTTTATAGGGCCATACGGTACATAGTTTTCAAGTTACAGACTAAGCTAAGCAAAAGTGAACCAGGCCTTTTTACTGTGAAAATGGCACTTTGGGACTGTGAAAGTGACATTTTGGCCCTGTTGTCCCAAACTGCCCAGCACTTCCCACATTGCTCAAAGTGGCTAGCTTTCATCCCAACACAGTTTATAGGGCCATACGGTACATAGTTTTCAAGTTACAGACTAAGCTAAGCAAAAGTGAACCAGGCCTTTTTACTGTGAAAATGGCACTTTGGGACTGTGAAAGTGACATTTTGGCCCTGTTGTCCCAAACTGCCCCAGCACTTCCCACATTGCTCAAAGTGGCTAGCTTTCATCCCAACACAGTTTATAGGGCCATACGGTACATAGTTTTCAAGTTACAGACTAAGCTAAGCAAAAGTGAACCAGGCCTTTTTTACTGTGAAAATGGCACTTTGGGACTGTGAAAGTGACATTTTGGCCCTGTTGTCCCAAACTGCCCCAGCACTTCCCACATTGCTCAAAGTGGCTAGCTTTCATCCCAACACAGTTTATAGGGCCATACGGTACATAGTTTTCAAGTTACAGACTAAGCTAAGCAAAGTGAACCAGGCCTTTTTACTGTGAAAATGGCACTTTGGGACTGTGAAAGTGACATTTTGGCCCTGTTGTCCCAAACTGCCCCAGCACTTCCCACATTGCTCAAAGTGGCTAGCTTTCATCCCAACACAGTTTATAGGGCCATACGGTACATAGTTTTCAAGTTACAGACTAAGCTAAGCAAAAGTGAACAGCCTTTTTTTACTGTGAAAATGGCACTTTGGGACTGTGAAAGTGACATTTTGGCCCTGTTGTCCCAAACTGCCCCCAGCACTTCCCACATTGCTCAAAGTGGCTAGCTTCATCCCAACACAGTTTATAGGGCCATACGGTACATAGTTTTCAAGTTACAGACTAAGCTAAGCAAAAGTGAACCAGGCCTTTTTACTGTGAAAATGGCACTTTGGGACTGTGAAAGTGACATTTTGGCCCTGTTGTCCCAAACTGCCCCAGCACTTCCCACATTGCTCAAAGTGGCTAGCTTTCATCCCAACACAGTTTATAGGGCCATACGGTACATAGTTTTCAAGTTACAGACTAAGCTAAGCAAAAGTGAACCAGGCCTTTTTACTGTGAAAATGGCACTTTGGGACTGTGAAAGTGACATTTTGGCCCTGTTGTCCCAAACTGCCCCAGCACTTCCACATTGCTCAAAGTGGCTAGCTTTCATCCCAACACAGTTTATAGGGCCATACGGTACATAGTTTTCAAGTTACAGACTAAGCTAAGCAAAATGAATCTTTTTTTTTTACTGTGAAAACGGCACTTTGGGACTGTGAAAGTGACATTTTGGCCCTGTTGTCCCAAACTGCCCCAGCACTTCCACATTGCTCAAAGTGGCTAGCTTTCATCCCAACACAGTTTATAGGGCCATACGGTACATAGTTTTCAAGTTACAGACTAAGCTAAGCAAAAGTGAACCAGGCCTTTTTACTGTGAAAATGGCACTTTGGGACTGTGAAAGTGACATTTTGGCCCTGTTGTCCCAAACTGCCCCAGCACTTCCCACATTGCTCAAAGTGGCTAGCTTTCATCCCAACACAGTTTATAGGGCCATACGGTACATAGTTTTCAAGTTACAGACTAAGCTAAGCAAAAGTGAACCAGGCCTTTTTACTGTGAAAATGGCACTTTGGGACTGTGAAAGTGACATTTTGGCCCTGTTGTCCCAAACTGCCCAGCACTTCCCACATTGCTCAAAGTGGCTAGCTTTCATCCCAACACAGTTTATAGGGCCATACGGTACATAGTTTTCAAGTTACAGACTAAGCTAAGCAAAAGTGAACCAGGCCTTTTTACTGTGAAAATGGCACTTTGGGACTGTGAAAGTGACATTTTGGCCCCCTGTTGTCCCAACTGCCCCAGCACTTCCCACATTGCTCAAAGTGGCTAGCTTTCATCCCAACACAGTTTATAGGGCCATACGGTACATAGTTTTCAAGTTACAGACTAAGCTAAGCAAAAGTGAACCAGGCCTTTTTACTGTGAAAATGGCACTTTGGGACTGTGAAAGTGACATTTTGGCCCTGTTGTCCCAAACTGCCCCAGCACTTCCACATTGCTCAAAGTGGCTAGCTTTCATCCCAAACAGTTTATAGGGCCATACGGTACATAGTTTTCAAGTTACAGACTAAGCTAAGCAAAAGTGAACCAGGCCTTTTACTGTGAAAATGGCACTTTGGGACTGTGAAAGTGACATTTTGGCCCTGTTGTCCAAACTGCCCCAGCACTTCCCACATTGCTCAAAGTGGCTAGCTTCATCCAACACAGTTATAGGGCCATACGGTACATAGTTTTCAAGTTACAGACTAAGCTAAGCAAAAGTGAACATTGCTTTTTACTGTGAAATCGGCACTTTGGGACTGTGAAAGTGACATTTTGGCCCTGTTGTCCCAAACTGCCCAGCACTTCCCACATTGCTCAAAGTGGCTAGCTTCATCCCAACACAGTTTATAGGGCCATACGGTACATAGTTTTCAAGTTACAGACTAAGCTAAGCAAAAGTGAACAGCCTTTTTACTGTGAAAATGGCACTTTGGGACTGTGAAAGTGACATTTTGGCCCTGTTGTCCCAAACTGCCCCAGCACTTCCACATTGCTCAAAGTGGCTAGCTTTCATCCCAACACAGTTTATAGGGCCATACGGTACATAGTTTTCAAGTTACAGACTAAGCTAAGCAAAAGTGAACCAGGCCTTTTTTACTGTGAAAATGGCACTTTGGGACTGTTGAAAGTGACATTTTGGCCCTGTTGTCCAAACTGCCCAGCACTTTCCCACATTGCTCAAAGTGGCTAGCTTTCATCCCAACACAGTTTATAGGGCCATACGGTACATAGTTTTCAAGTTACAGACTAAGCTAAGCAAAAGTGAACCAGGCCTTTTTACTGTGAAAATGGCACTTTGGGACTGTGAAAGTGACATTTGGCCCTGTTGTCCCAAACTGCCCCAGCACTTCCCACAATGCTCAAAGTGGCTAGCTTCATCCCACACAGTTTATAGGGCCATACGGTACATAGTTTTCAAGTTACAGACTAAGCTAAGGCAAAAGGTGAACCAGGCCTTTTTACTGTGAAATGGCACTTGGGACTGTGAAAGTGACATTTTGGCCTGTTGTCCCAAACTGCCCAGCACTTCCACATTGCTCAAAGTGGCT